>NW_007249298.1:140660-166003 GCF_000164805.1 Carlito syrichta | reverse complement strand
CGAGATGCAAATCAAAACCACACTGAGATACCACCTAATTCCAGTCAGAATGGCAATTATCAATAACAAAAAATAACAGTTGCTGGAGAGGGTGTGGCAAAAAGGGAACACTTCTACACTGTTGGTGGGAGTGCAAACTAGTGCAACCTCTGTGGAAAACAGTATGACGATTCCTAAAAGCTCTAAATATCAACCTCCCATATGACCCCGCAATCCCCCTACTGGGAATATACCCTGAAGAACTCAAATCACTCTATAAAAAAGATACCTGCACACGTATGTTTATCGCAGCATTGTTCACAATAGCAAGAACCTGGACGCAACCATGCTGTCCATCAAAAGAGGACTGGATTTTAAAAATGTGGTACGTATACATGATGGAATACTACACAGCCATAAAAAAGAACAACATCATGAATTTTGCAGCAATCTGGATGGAACTAGAGTCTATAATACTGGGTGATCTTTCTCAGAAACAAAGATCTGAGTATCACATGTTCTCACTCATATAGTGGACCTTGAACACCCAACATAATACTATAAGAAAATGATTGACAGTGGTGGGAAACTATGGAGGGGGGAAGGGAGATGGGATTAACGGTAGTAAATATTTGTCTGGGGATGGGGAGACACTTCTTATCAACAAGGGTGCCTGAACAAAGCATATCTGTATACTTAATCCTTAACTGTACCCCACAATATCATAATAAAAATTATTGATTATTAAAAAAAAAAAAAAGAAAAGCAACAGACAGGAAAAGGAACTAAGGAGCTGATTCATTTTTCATTTACTTCGATCGATTAAAAACGGTTTGTTAAAATTAAAAAAAAAAAGAATACTATTGTAAATGTCCTACCTTATAATTAACTGATACAATATCAACTTATGACAAATAGCAATAAATTAATACCCCAATAGTCTGCTTAATGAATTTTAATAATACACAATCTTAATACATGATTTTTTCTTTACTTAAATCATCTCCATATATCTGGAAAATACTTCTTTAGGTCTTTCAAACACTCAGAGATGGTTCCTGCCTAGGGACTTCATACTTTCTGCTTAAATCATTCTTTCTTTCAATATTGGGGTGGATGATATTTTCTTGTCATTTAAGTCTCAGTTATAAGTCATCTCCTCAGGGATGGATTTTTATTATTCAATCTACAAAGCTCTTATTTAGTCTATTTTATACCTAAGATTATATTTTGGAATTTTTATACTTTGTCTTTCCATACCACACTTGCCTATTTATTACCCACCTTCAATACTACTCATTTCTTTTTGCATTTCCAGACCCTAGCACAATGCTTATACTTCAATTCCCAAAAGCTTCATTTTGTGAAATTAAGCATATGCCCTTGGAGCAGAACCAAGTTGTAAGCATAGTGTCTAAAGATATCACTTGAATCTAGGATCAAAGTTTTCTGCTAGCATAGTGTATTTTCTAATGGAGAAGTTGCTGTGATCCTTCATTATTTAGCTTGGTAGCCATTATACTTATCTTGCAAGTCATCTTATTTGACTTCTAACCTTTCTTTATAAGTACTTTTATCCATGTAAGTACTTTTTTTGGAATCTTAATTAGTAGTCAAATGACCACAATCTGTGCAGTAAGAAATGTAAAGAGAAGAAAAAGAGTCAAGTTAATTTATAAAACTTAAGTAACCTAGAATTGGATGTAGCTCAAAAATAAAACCTCAGGAAAGATTTTAATTTTATATAGCTTTCAGCAAAAGAATTTTCTCCTATATATATATATACATATATATACATATATATGTATATATAATTTACACTTTTGTGCAGTGATTATCTTTCCTGGTTTTCCTATAGCAATCCCAATAGCAATAATCTTTCCCACTGACAAAACATGTGTACTGACTTTTGTTTTTCAGATGTCACCATACCTTTTGACATTTTTCCATATTATTTCTTAAACCTAAGCTTCCTACTCTTGTCTACCAAATAAATTGGCCTTTCTGTTCATTTTTCTTATGACAGTAGTTACTTTATTTTAAGATAATTTTCTTTCTTTCTTTCTTTCTTTCTTTCTTTCTTTCTTTCTTTCTTTCTTTCTTTCTTTCTTTCTTTTCCTTTTTTTTTTTTTTTTTTTGAGTTGGAGTCTCACTCTGTTGCCCAGGCTGCAGTGCAGTGGCAGTCTCACAGCCACCTCGGCATCAATGTGCTTGGTTTAGGAGATCCTTCCACCTCAGTCTCCCAAATAGCTGGAACTATAGGCACACTCTACCACACCTGGTTTATTTTTTAATTTATTGTAGAGATGAGGTCTCGCCAAGTTGCCCAGGCTGGTCTTGAACCCCTGTGCTCAGGCAATCCCCTTACCTCAGCCTCCCAAAGTGCTGAGATTACAGGCTGTGCCATCATCGCACCCGGCCTAAGATAATTTTTGCCAACATTTTATTGAGCACTTACATCGTGTCAGTCTCATACTATGTTAGGTACATACAAAAGGAAACAAAAAAACTGGAATTTATTTATTTAAAAATTGTGTATTTATTTTACATGTTTAAACTTCAGTCACCTTCAAAGTACTCTCCATTTGATGCAATACACCTACCAAGATGCTTTTTTTACTGCTCAAAACAATTTTTAAACTTGTCAGTTATGATGCCCTTTAGTTCCAATGTCTTTTTGTTTGTTTGTTTGACCTCTTTGAGAACTTTTTTCATCTGGAGAAACAAAAAAGTTACTCAGAGAAAGACTGGGTGAATAGGGAGGGTGGTGCACATGGGCCATACCATTTTTGGCCAAAAAACTGCTGAGCACTCAGTGAGTGTGGGCAAGTGTACTTGTAAATCACCCATCATGAAATGAGAAAACGCATTGAAAAACATCTCCAAAAAAAATTCATTGAAGCCAAATGCAGTCTCTCACAACACTAGCTGGTACACTGATGCTTGGGTTCCAAGAACACATACCTAGCAAGGGAAGCCTATATACTGCAAGGGACCTATCCTCCAAAAAAGTTCCTGGTTTTTTTTAGTCCCTCTTATATATTGTCTCATTGAAAAGCCTCATGCAATTTTATGAGGTTGGTTTATCTTACTTTAATAAACAAAGAAATTGGGTTACAAAGTCAGAAGTAACTCTCATAATAATACATCCCTGTTGTATGACATAGGTGGTATTCAAATCCAAGTCTGTCTAACTTTGGAATCTGTAGTTGCGACCACTGAGTGATGCTATCTCATTCTTCTGTATTTATTATTTAACTTACACATTCTCTACTCTAGGTCTCATTTGAACCATATTCTATGTATCTTTTACTCTAAATATTTCTATTGCACTGAGATTTGTGTATTTCATTTTTAAAATTCTTTTAACCTTACTTTATTTGCTATATTTCTGAGTCCCTTAAAAAGCAAATTGTGCCTTTGCTTTTCTATTTACCCTGTACTACTTAAAAATAAGGCTCACCACCCAGGACCCACCACTGCCACCCATGCACACTTCCTGGGAGGCTGAGGACCAACTCATGTGAAACCCACTACTGCCATTACTGACTTCTATACATGCTCATCAGGCCACAAGTACCAGTCCATCTGTGGTCCATCACTACCATTGTTGGTGACACTATCCCCTCTGGTGGCAGAGCTGCCACACATTTGTATGAGTTTCCAGAAGCCCAAGAACTGACCTACTTCACATTCCTACCCTCAGAAGAGTCATGCCACAGTCTCCACAAAAAACCACAGCATAAGTTACTGAGACACAGACACAGCTGTGTGTCTGTCATTATTGCAGCCAAAGAAATTGTAAGAGACTACTGTGGTTACCCAGAAGCAAAACCAAAGCACCCTACCCAACTGACACTATAGAGATATTGACAGGAAAAAATTATTCACTACAAAAGCTAATCCACAAAACTGGAATAAGTGATTGTTCTACCAGATGCATCAATATCAACATAGAAACACAGGAAACATAAGAACTCAAGAAACCATGACAACTCTAAAGGATCATACTAATTCTCCAGTAATTGGCCCAAATGAAAAGGAAATCTATGGAATACCTGAAAAGGAATTCAAAATAATGACATAAGTATACCCACAGAAGCTGGGCATGGTAGCTCATGCCTGTAATTCAAGCACTTTGAGAGGCTGAAGTTGGAGGATTGCCTGAGCCCAGGAGTTTGAGACCAGTCTGGAAAATGTAGAAAGACTTTGGTGTGGTGGTATATACCTGTTTTCACACTATTCTGGAGGCTGAAGTGGGATTATTGCCTGATTTCAGGAGGCTGTGGTGAGTTGTGATTGTGCCACTGCATTCCTGCTTGAGTGATAGAGCAAGACTCTGGCTAAAAAAAATAGATTAAGGCTTGAAGCTATGATACTACTGCAAGAAAAGAGGGTAAAATCCCCATAACATTGGTCTGGGAAATGAGTTTTAATTTTTCCAGGTGCAATGGCTCACACCTGTAATCCCAGTATTTTGGGAGGCTGAAATGGAAGCATTGCTGGAGCCCAGGAGTTCCAGACCTGCCTGGGCAACATAACAAGCCTTCATCTCCTCTCCCAAAAAAGGAAGCCCACAGATAGACAACTTAACAAAATCAGAAATGCAATTCATTATCTGAATGAGAAATTTGATCATAAAAGAGCCAAACAGAAATCTTGAAATTGAAAAAATAAAACAATGAATAAAATAAAAAAATCTAAGTGAGAGCTTCAGCAATAAACTAGATCAAGCACACAAAAGAATTTTTGAACTTAAAGAAAGGTCTTTTGAAATAACCCAGTCTAAAAAATGAAAAAATTTAAAAAGGTTAAGAAAGTCTACATGACACATAGGAAACCATTAAGTGAACAAATATTTTCCAGAAAACAAAGAAATGGGAAAGGCATAGAAAACATATTTAATAAAATAATAGATAAAAAGTTCCCAAGTCTTCAAAAGGCCATAGATACCCAGAAATCAAAAGTTCAGTGATCCACACATAGAGCCAATTTCAAAAGAACCTCTTCGAGGAACATTGGATTCAAACTGTCAAAAGTAAAAGACAATAAGAGAATGTTAAGCTGGGCTCGGTGGCTCAGCCTGTAATCTCATTCCTTTGGGAGGCTGAGGTAAGTGGATTGCCTGAGCCCACGGGTTCGAGACCCACCTGGGCAGGCGAGACCTCATCTCTACGATAAATCAAAAAAATTAGCTGGGCGTGGTAGCATGCGCCTGTAGTTCCAATTACTTGGAAGGCTGAGGTGGAAGGATCGCCAGAGCCCAGCAGATCGAGGCTGCGGTGGCCAGGAGTGGCCATTGCACTCCAGTCTGGGTGACAGTGAGACTCTAACTCAAAAAAAAAGAGAATGTTAAAAACAACAGAAAAAAAGTATCAAGTCATTACAATGACATCCTCATCAGATGAACAGCAGATTTCTTAGCATTAACTTTACAAGCTAGGAGAAAATAAAATGATATATTCAAAGTGCCAAAAGAAAAAAACTGCAAGTCAAGAATACTATACCCAACAAAGCTATTTTAAAAAAAGAAACAAGAAATAAAGTATTTCCCAAGCAAGCAAAAACTGAGGGAATTCATCACCACTAGAGTAGCCCTACAAGAAGTGCTTAAGGAAGTCCTGCATTTGAAAGCAAAATAAACTTATCTACCATCTTAAAAATACATAACCCTGGGCAATATAACAAGACCTCATCTCTTCAAAAAATTACCCAGGTATGGTGGCACATGTCTGGAGTCTCAGCTACTTGGGAGACTGAGTAAGAAGGATGACTTAAGCCTAGGAGATCAAGGATGTGATGAGCCATGATCATGCCACTGCAGTTCAGCCTGGGTGACAGCGAAACTCTATGTCACACATACACACAATAGTATAAAACTCACTTGTAGAACAGATACACAAATGAGAAAGAGAAGGGAATCAAATGTTATAAATTTAAAAAACCCATAAAACCACAAAGATAAACAATGAGGCAGAAGAAAGGAACAAAAAATACAAAACAACCAGAAAACAATTAATAAAATTACAGAAGTAAATTCTTACCTATCAGTGATAGCTTTAGATGTCAATGGTTTAAATTTCCCAATTTAAAGATACAGATTTGTGAACAGATAAAAGACAAGCCCCAACTATAAGCTCCCTATAAGAAACTCACTTCTCCTGTAAAGACACACATAGATTGAAAGTGTAGGAATGGAATTGATATCCCATGCAAATGAAAATGAAAAGCATGCAGGAGTAGCTATAATTATATCAGACAAAATATGCAATAAACTAATAAAATAAAAAGTGACAAAGAGGCTTATTATATGATCAAAAAAATCAATTCAGAATTCAAGAAGAGAATATAACTGTTGTAAATATATGTACACAAAGCAACTATAATTAGACCTAAAGAAAGAGACCTCAATACAATAATAGTTAGGAACTTCAATACCCTATTTTCAGTATTGAACAGATCAACTAGACAGAAACTCAACAAAAAAATCATAATTACACTGCACTCTAGATCAAATGGACCTAACAATCATTTACAGAACATTTCATTCAATTACTGTAGAATACACATTTCCTCATCAGCACATAGAACATTCTCCAGGATAGACTATAAGTTAGGCTATAAGACAAGTCTCAACAAATTTTATAAAGACAAAATCATATCAAGTATTTTTCCTGATGACAATGGAATAAAACTAGGAATAAATAACAAAATGAACTTTGGAAAATGTACAAATACATGAAAATTAGACACCATGCTCCTGAATGACCATTGTATCAATGAAGAAAATAAGTAGAAAATTTTAAAATTTGTTGAAACAAATGGAAATGGAACCCATGGGATACAGCAAAAGCAGTAGTAAGAGCAAAATTTATAGCAATAAATGCCTACACACAAAAAAATACTTCAAATAAAAAATCTAATGATATATCTTAAGGACCTAGAAACACAAGAACAAACCAAAATTAATAGAAGATAAGCAATAATAAAGATCAGAGCAGTAATAAATGAAATTTAAAATAAAAAAGATAAACAAAACAAAAAGTTGGGTATTTTGAAAAGAGAAATAAAATCAACAAAACCTTGGGTAAGCCAACTAAGAAAAAAAGGGAAAAAAATTTAAACAAAATTAGAAACAAAAAAGGAGACATTACAACTGATACCACTGAAATAGAAAGGATTATTACAACCTAGATTATTATGGTCAACTATATTCCAACAGATTGGAAAATCTAGAGAAAATGGACAAATTTCTGCACACATACAACTTACCAAGATTGAATGAGGAAGAAATAAAAAACTTGAACAGACTAAAACAAATAGATTGACTTAGTAATACAAATTTCCCAGCAAAGAAAAGCCCATGATCAGTTGACTTCACTGCTGAATTCTACCTAATATTTTTAAAAATTAATAATAATTTTTCTCAAACTATTCCAAAAAATTGAAGAGGGGGGACTTTTTCCTAACTATTTCTATGAGGCCAGTATTACTCTGATACCAAAATCAGAAATGGATACAACAAAAAAGAAAACTATAGGTCAATATTGCTGATAAATATAGATGCAAGAGTCATCAACAAAATGCTAGCAAACCAAATTCAACAATACATAAAAAAGATAATATACCACGATCAAGTAGAATTTAACCCAGAGCTGGAAGAATAGTTCAATATACTCAAATCAATAAATGTGATACATCACATCAAATAGAATGAAGGGTAAAAGTTATACAATCATCTCAATTGACACAAAAAAATTTATAAAATTTAGCATCCCTTCATGAAAGAAGTTCTCAAAAAAATTTGGCATAAAAAGAACAGACCTCAACACAATAAAAACCATATATGACAAACCCATGGCTAACAACAAATTAAGTGGGAAAAAGAAAGCTTTTTCTCTAAGAACTAGAATAAGACAAGGAAGCCTACTTTCATCATTTCTATTTAACTCAGCAAAGTTCACAAAGTTTGCAATAACAAAGTTATGGAATCAACCTAAATGTCCACTGATAGATGAATGGATAAAGAAAATGTGGTATATATACACAATGGAGTCCTAGCCAGAGCAATTAGGCAAGAGAAAGAAATAAAGAGCATTCATATCAGAGAAGAAATAAGTTGACCCTCTTTGCAAATGACATAATCTTATAGAGAAACCTAAAGACTCCACCAAAAAACTTTTAGAACTGACAAATGAATTCAATAAAGTTGTAGGACACAGAATCAACAAATGGCAGTCACTAGTGTTTCTATACACCCACAACTAGCAACAAAAAATAAAAAGGCAGACTCACTTATAAAAATAAAAATACCCAGGAATAAATTTAACCAAGAAGGTGGAAGATATCTACAATGAAAACTACAAAACACTGATGAAATAAATTGAAGAAAAGACATACAAAAAAATAGAAAGACATCTCATGTTCATGAATTATAAGAATTATTATTGTTAAAACAACCACACTACTCAAATAATTCTACAGGTTCAATACAATTCCTACCAAATACCAGTGAAATTCTTTACAGAAATAGAAAAAAAAGATTCTAAAATTTGTATAGAACCACAAAATATCCTGAATAGCCAAAGCAAGAGACAGTAAAAAGAAAAAAGCTGGAGACATCAGGCTACCTGACTTTACAAATATATTGCAAAACTGTATAGTAAGCAAAACAGCATGGTACTGGTATAAAAATAGAACTATAGACCAATGGAACAGAATAGAGATCCCAGAAATACATTTAATTTCTATGGCCAATTGATTTTTATAAAGGGGCCAATAATATACATTAAAGGGAAGATCACTCTTCTCAATAAATGGTGCTAGGAAAACTGGATATACACATGCAGAATGAAACTAGACCAGTATCTCTCACCATATACAAAATTTAACTCAAATGGATTAGAGACTTAAATGTAGCACCCCAAACTATAAAACTACTAAAAGAAAACATAAAGGAAATACTTCACCACATTAGCCTAGGCAAAGATTTTATGACAGATTTCAAAAGCACAGGTAACAAAAACAACAATAGACAAGTGGGATATCAAACTGAAAAGCTTCTGCACCACAAAGAAAACAATCAACAGAGTGCAGAGACAATATGTAGAATGGGAGAAAATATTTGCAAACTATTTATTCAACAAGGAACTAATATCCAGAATACAAAAGGAACTAAAACAATTTAACACTAAAAAAACAAAAACAGACATACACACAGATACACACGCCAATAATATGATTTTTAAAACAGGCAAAAGATTTGACATTTCCTAAAGAAGACATACAAATAATCAACAAGTGAAAAATGCTTAACATCACTACATCAGGGAAATGTAAATCAAAACCACAATGAGTTATCATCTCACCCTAGCTGGAATGGCTATTATCAAAAAGACAAAAAATAAAAAATACTTGTGAGAATGTGGAGAAAAGGAAACTCTTTTTTTACTTTACATTTTTTATTTTAAAGATGTGGAGTACAATTTAGGATTAGGTATGCAAGTGGTCATCACACAGGCAAAGTTTGGGACTCCGAAAAGGGAACTCTTATACACGGTTGATAAGAATGTATTAGTACAGCCATTATGAAAAACAGTGTGGAGCTTCTTCAAAGAACTAAAAATAGAACTTCTGTATGATCTACTACTGAGTATTCACCTGAAGGAAGGGAATCAGTATATCAAATAGACATCTGTGTCCCTGTGTTTATTGCAGCACTATTCACAATAGCAAAGTTATGGAATCAACCTAAATGTCCACTGACAGATGAATGGATAAAGAAAATGTGGTATATATACACAATGGAGTACTATTCAGATATTTAAGAAAAGAATAAAATCCTATCATTCACAGTAATGTGGGTTCATCTGGAGGATATTATGTTACATGAAATATATCAAGCACAGAAAGATAAATATTGCATGCTCTCACTCATATGTGGGAGCTAAAAATGTTGAACTCAGAAATAGAATTGTGGTTGTCAGACTCTAGGAAAGGTACAAAGCGGGGAAGACAGATAAAGGTTGGTTAATGAATATACTGTTACAACTAAAGAGGAGGAATAAATCCTAAAATTCTATAGCACTGAAGAGTGACTTTAGTTAAAAATCGTTTATTGTATATTTTCAAATAGCTAGAAGAGAGGATTTTGAATGCTCCCATCACAAAGAAATATTTGAGGTGATGGGTATGCTAACCACCTTTATTTGATCATTACAGATTGTATACATGTATTGAAATATAACACTATCCCATAAATATGTACAATTGCTATATGTCAACAAAAATACAAGAAAAAATTACAAATGAAAAATAAGGCTCATAACTCCAGAAAGTTCCACAGGAGTTCAGTTGAAAAGGAGCGCTTCCACTCCACTGTGGGTATTCTTTGAAAACTTCAGAATTCTACAGAGATGGTAGGTTTTCTTAGGCATTATTCCAAACGAGACTTCCAGGGCTACCCCTGTAAGAAATGGAGTCCACAAGTGAGGCAGTTTGAAATATGGCAGGCCTAGGTATATCCACAGAGATTTATCTGCGATCTTGAGGGATTTACTACCCTCATGTACATCTCATTAGCAAAAGACACAAAATAAAAGTTAAATTCTTTCTTGAGGACATAGATGACCTGGGGACAATCTGTTCAAACCTTTTCTGGACATCATGCCAATTTGTGTGCAATCCAGCACAAGCACTTTGTCTACCAAAGGTAAATCATTAAACCTGGAATACCCAGCAGGAGACCTGAATTCATTTTTTGCCTACTCATAAAAATAGCTGACTTTACCACAAGCAATACTCTTCAGCACCATGTGATTCAGAACTCCATTGTCAAAAGCAGATTAATTTTGGCAATTAAATGATTTCACATTATAATATAATCCGATCTAGTAGATATAGGCTTTCTGGTATGTCAGTGGTGGTGACTCATAAGCCATGATATATATATATATATTTTTTAAGTTTTTTGCTTTTATTTTTGTTTTTTTAAGGACAGAGATATTGCTATGTTGCCTAAGCTGGAGTGCAATGGGTATTCATAGGCATGATCATAGTACACTACAGCCTCGAGCTCCTAGGCTCAAGCAATTCTCCTGCCTCAGCCTCCTGAGTACCTGGGACTATAGATATGTGCCACACTGTGCCTGGCTAAGCTCTGTTATCTTTAAAGGACTATTTCATATAACCATGCCAATAATCCATTAATTGTATCATTTGTCAATCACAGAGAAGCTGCTGTTTACATGGACTTGGATCGTCACTGTTTTTGCTTTTTGCAGAAAAAAATTCTATAGCCAGCCTGGATGTTGGTCAAGGAGGTACTTTCTGGTGCCTGCTCTATATAAAATTCTTGTATTTTTGACAAGAGGGTGAGTTTTCTTTATCTTGCTGTCATCAGTGTAATATTGACAGAGGCCAGAGGAGATGGACAGCTTGTAGACTGAGAGCTGCAGAAGGCTGTCCTCTAACACAAGCTCCAAGCTCCTTCCCACTCTCTGCCAAGCAGACCTCCACAGGGATGCTGCTAGGCCATCCAAGGTTCAGTTCTACTGACATGGGACTGGAAACTGGACAAGAAATGGAAATGCACTGTGACTGCCTCTGTCCTCTTCTTCTCCTTGAGCCAAATAACAACTGAACTTTGGTTTCAGGGGAAAAAAATTAGGGAAAGAGGAGGTGTGAGTGTTTCTTTATTCCCATCTTCCCACCCTTGCTTGTCCTTAGTCACTACTATAGCTCTGTGGAACATCTGTTTCCAGGTAACTCAACAGATCATGGGAATAGTACCTTTGAATTCCATCTTTTTGGGGATCCTCTGAATGTTCCCACAGAGTCATGTCATTTTTTTTTCCAACAAAATGTTTCTCCTTCCTAATTCTCTCTTCAGTTTGCTATTGGAACCGGGGACAATGATAATTTCATTGGAAATTGAATCAATTGCAAAGCACTGGAAATAAGTATGATTTCAAACCTCAGGCTGGATTTCTTGGAATTCTGAGCCAAGTCTCTTTCCCTTTTGTTCACAGGAAATTTCAACTGATGTCATTGGAAATTGTGTGTGTGTGTGTGTGTGTGTGTGTGTGTGTGTGTGTGTGTGTGTATAATTTAAGATACAATAAGGCCTTAAGGATCAGGGGGGACCCCTTCTTTCAGACTATATCTAGTGACTACATCACTCTTCATGCCTGGCTAATATTTGGAGCCTTATGGCACTGATAAGCCAGGCCATCATTCTCTGTTTGAGATCACCATCTGAAGTGGTCTGCTTAGAGGGGAAGTCAGAGAGATTTTGGTTCAACTCAACATTTCAGGTGGAGGTTTTTCTAAAATACTCCTTCACACTCTCAGGATGCACGTTTAGGCCATCAAAACCGATACTTGATATCAACTTAGTAGAAATTATTTATTTATGCTTTACAGTCCTTTGCTTCAAATTTCAAGAGAAATTGATTGGAGTTTACCTCATCTAAGAGGGCAAAGATTTTCCTGCGTGTGACAAACTCAGCTCTTAAATGTGTTAAAATATAAAAAATAGAGAAGGCAAACCAAACCATGTGCAGTGAGCGCAATTCCACAAAGATTCATCAAGTTTCTGGTAGAGTAGCATTATGTTGGTAATGCACGTTTGTGGTTTGGCCAAAATCCACAGGTACCTTGCAACCAAATAGCAGCAAGTCACCTTTCATTTCACTTCCTTTCATTTAACCAAGTTCACAATTCATTTTGTTTCATCCCAACTCTTCTCTAGTATTTAGTGACAGGAGAATATATGAAGGTTCATGTTTTCTTAACTTCTCCCAACCCCCTTTGATAATTTGTACTTTTGTCCGTCATCTTTCAACACAACTGTGGCAAACTGTTCAAGTAATGTCTTCAAGAATGTGATGAGAGATAGTTTAAGGGATGCAAGTTAATGTGCTCTGTCTCTATTGTATACCCTAGGTCTTTTCTTCTTCTTTTATTTATCCATTTTCCTTGGGGGAAATTAATCTATTTTATTTTTTCTGAGCTCTCTTTTGTAGTCCCCATACAGTGTTTAGCAGACTCCCAAATGACTTCCCTATTCTCATCCAGACAAGATACAGAATAATTCCAAAGTTGTAACTCTGCTTTCTTTCTAATCCTTTAAGTGCAGTGTGAAATAGGACCAATCTGTAAATTTAGTAACTGCTATGGTTGGATTAAAAGATATAATTCGACACTGGCTCTTAGCTTGCCACAAAAACCTTCATCACTCCCAGTGGACCTCTGTCATTTCTGAAGTATTGATTCTTTTTTACCACCACCACTACAAAAACACTCCCACAAAATTCAAAATGCCTGAGCAATGTCCTAACTCTAAGCCAATCATCAAATCTAGAATTCTGACTTTCACATCTGCTTTAGCATTACTTGGCTCTCACTTATTTGGATTTAAAACTCTGGTTTGCATTTAGATTTTAGTGCAAATTAAGACTTATTTTTCTCTTTGTTATGTGGTAGTGGTTTTTTAGAGTGTACCCAACTGAATCCAGTCAGCTTCTTTCTTTTGCTTCCTTCCTTCCTTCCTTCCTTCCTTCCTTCCTTCCTTCCTTCCTTCCTTCCTTCCTTCCTTCTTTCCTCCCTCTCTTCCTTCCTCCCTTCCTTTCCTTTCTCCCTCTTTCCCTTCTTCCCTCTTTTTCTCCTTCTTCCTTCCCTCCTTCCCTCACTCTGGTCAGCAAGCTTCCCATTCCCAACATTTGCAAAATTCGAAACTTACTCACTGATCATGGAATCAGTACTCCGAAGATTTGGTTTCCTCTTCTCGTATCTCAGTATCAACTCACTTTATATAAATGGAGGTGAACCCAGAGTGGAATGTAAGGAGTTTCGTGGTCATCATCCTAGCTTTACTAATTTCACTCCAGAAAACTGTAGTTTACCAATTCTGGGCTGTGAAAACTATACACTCCATGAATGCAGGAATTTTTATCTGCTTTTGTTCATAGCACTTAGAACAGTACCTAGCATATAGTAGGCTCTCAATAAATATTATCTGAATTAATGAGTTGAATCCTTAGTACTCTCCTGAATTTTTAATTCTTTTTAAAAATTCAAATCATAGTTCACCACTTTTAAGTTTTATCATGAAAATATCTGCAGACATTTTCATGCTACAATATTTGACATCTTAAGCATTTTAAGTATCCCCATTTTTATCATGAACTGAGATTCTTTTTTAAAAAATGCATTTGGGCTTAGTCAGGTGAGGAACAGACATACTTCTGAAAGAGTCATCATGACAGCTGCCCAAAGAAAACTCTAAGTTTTACTTAAACATATGTCAGTTGGTGATGGCAGTATTGGTAAAACTATATTTGGAAAATTTCATTTGAGTGGTGGATTTGAGAAGTATGTAGTCACTTTAGTTGTTGAGGTCTATCATTTGTATTTCATATCAATAATAAACCTTATATATTAAATACGAGAGAGGACCAAAAAAAGCCCCTGTATTTTACTTATTAAAAAGTATATATTTATTTGTATATGTTTAAATTTCAGTCACTTTCAAAGTACTCTTTGTTTGATGCAACACACCTATCAAGATGCTTTTTTCACTTCTCAAAGCAGTTGATGAACTTGTCAATTTTGATGCCTTTTAGTGCTTCTGCCATTTTTTCTTTCACCTCTTTCACATTGGCAAAACGTTTCCTTTTGAGAAATTTTTTCACTCAGAGAAACAAACAAACAAAAAGTCACTTGGGGAGAGATTGGGTGAATAGGGAGGGTGGAGCATGGGGATCATGCCATTTGGGGTCAAAGACTGCAGAACGCTGAGCATGGTGTGGACAGGTGCACTCAAATCACCCATCATGAAATGGGCAAACTCATTGAAAGAATCTCAAAAACAAAACAAGCAAACAAACAAACCAAAAAACCAAGAAATTTGCTGAAGTTGAACACAACCTCTCTCAACAACACTATCTGGTATACTTGATGCCAACGGGTTCCTGGAGCACTTACCTAGCAGGGGATGCCTGTACTACAAAAAGCCCATCGTCCAAAAAATAATTCTATTTGGGGGGTTCCCTCTCGTATACTGAGCATACATTTGGTAGCCTGAGAAATGACTCTTATAACCAAGCTCAGTGTGCCATTATGATGTTTGATATAACATCAGAGTTATAAGTATGCACTGTCATAGAGATCAGATAGGAGTATGTGAAAATCTCCCCATCATGTTGTGTGGCAACATTATGGACATGAAAGACAAGAAAATTAAGGTAAACTCTACTACCTTCTAATGAAAGACAAATATTTAGGACTATGACATTTCTGACAAAAGTAAATGAAAGACCTTTTCATTGACTTGTGAGAAAACTAAATAGTGATCCTAACTTGGCGTTTGTTACTGTCTTGCTCTTGTCCCACCAGAAGTTGACATGGATCCCACTAGAAACTCAATAAGTACATGACTTAGGCATTTCTCAGACAACTTTTCTCCTGATGAGAATGATACCCAGTGAAAGAATGAAGCTGAATTCAGAAGCCTGGGTTAATAGGCAACAGTTCTCTGATGTCCGGGATGTAGTGTTTGCCACTTTACAACTAATCATGATACAGCTAATCAGAATGTGAGGTCAGTCTTTGGGATGATAAAGGAGATGAATGGACTTCAGAACGAATGTGGCAGTTAAAAAAAAAAATCTTTATATTTCAAATCTGCATATTTGGGCTGTTTGGACACCAGTTTTTGGGGTTTTTTTTTCCCTGAGTGTCAAATACAAGAATGCTATAGTCACATCACACACAGAGACAAAAACAAAACAAAACAAAAATAACACTGATTTGGATTTTTCTTCTGGAATTGGAACATATATTGGTGAGTAAAATATCCCCGGAAAAAAACTAAATATTCAATAGATTAATAAGTAAATCATGATATAACAACTGATTTAATATTTTATAGTAATTAAAATAGTGATTATAAAAAATTAAAAATAATATGAGAAAATGCTTGTAGTAACCTGCTGAGAAGAAAAAGCAGAATATGGCCGAGCATGGTAGCTCATACCTATAATTCTAGTACTTTGGGAGGCCAAGGCAAGAGGATTGCTTGAGCCCAAAAGTTAAAGACCAGCCTAGGAAATATAGCAAGACCTCTACAAAAAAATCCAAAAGTTGGCCAGGCATTGTGGCACATGCCTTAGTCCTAGGTACTCAGAAGGCTGAGGTGGAAGGACTACCTGAGCCCAAGAGGTCAAGCCTCCAGTGAGCTGTGATCGTGCCACTGCACTCCAGCCTGGGCAAGAGTGAGAAACTTAAAAAAAAAAGAAAAGAAAAGAAAAAGCGGAATACATGTTAAATTGTTACGTGTTACAATTATAGTTCAAAAATAAAAAATAAGCCTAATAGGAAATGTATTTTTTAAAGTTAATATGATAGGATTATAAGTAGACTTTTTTTCTTTTTCTCTCTATATGTTTAGTTTTGAAAACAAATACACTTTATTATAATGGAGGAAAAGTAACTTTTTATTTTAATTGGCAAAAGATTAATCACTAACCATGTAAAAATGATTCAAGAATTTAAAATGAAAAAATAGCATATTATCAGATTACTGGGAAATATTTTCAAATGTAAAAAATTGATGTATCATTCATCTATCTACATCATTAAAAGTAATTAACAACTACATGACAAATGCATTGTTTTATAATGATTCTGCATCAAATGGGAATTCAAAATATCACTTTCAGTAATCAAGCAAACACAATTGTGCAAAATTTTTCATATCTTCATTTGGTTTGCTTGTTTCCCTAATATGAGCCAGTTATTTCTGTGCTTTTGGCCATGGCTGTGTAAAACTAATTAATAATTTCAGTGGGTCTATTTACTGCTCTAATCCTCCTCCTCCAAATATTTTTCTGGTCTGAATTAAGGCAATTATTTTATTGGAAGAACAGTTCTAATAGCCTGGCTCACTGTCCCTGGACTCATTATTGTGATTATAAGTTATTTACTGAAATCAAATGCTATTGGTTACAAGCTGATTGAGTAACATGAAGTCCAATTTTTTTTTTTTTTGTCTTCTATGTACTACTATTTTGCAAGGAAAAAGTAAAGAATAAATGATTCTAGTATATATTTTAAAACTTATCAATATATTATTTTTCACAAAGTTCTTTTAATGACACAGTTTTTAAATATCTGTGTCCTTGTTTCCTATACTTTATCATTCCTTCCATTCACTCCTTCATCTCATAAGCATTTTTATGTTAAAACGGTTTTTAAAATATTTTAAAGATGTGGGGTACAATTCAGGATTAGGTGGACATCGTGCAGGTAAAGTTTGGGTCCTCCAGAACAGTTTTAAATACTCAGAAAAAAATTGCAAAGATAACCATAGAGTTTCTATTTTCACCACAGTTTTCTTTATTACTGGCATTTTACGTTGGTATAGTACACTAGGTATAATTAGTGAACTAATACTGATGCATTTTTATTAAATAAAGTCCAAATTTCATTCATTTTTATTTATTTTTTTTTAATTTTTTTTAACCAAATATCCTTTTTCTGTTCCAGGATACCATCCAGGATTATATTTAATTATAATATCTCTTTAGAGTCCTCTTGGCTGTGACAGTTTCTCAGACTTCCCTTGTTTTTGATGATTTTGAAAATTTGGGGGCATAAGCATAAGTATTTTGTAAGATTTTCCTACATCAGGATTTATCTTGTGTTTTTCTTGTAATTAGATTGTGTTTATCCATCTGAAGAGGAAGATCACAGAGGTAAAGTGCTATTCTCATCCCATCATATCCAGGGAATGCACTAACATGACTCATCACAGCTGAATATTGACCTTGATCCTCTGGCTAAGGTAGTGTTTGACAGATTTCTCTTTTTCCCTCCATTCCATACTGTAGTCCTTGGGAAAGAAATCGCTATCCACAACTCATACTTAAGGAGTGGGGAAGTTGTATTTCACTTATTTGAGGAAAGAGAATCCAAATAAACTATCTGGATTTCTTTTGCATGGGAGATCTGTCTTGGGAGATTTGTCTACTCTCCCCTATTTGTTACTTTACTCAATAATTTATTTAAATTGACATGGATTCATGGATTTTATTTTATGCTTTGGGTTATATAATCCAACACTACTTTATTTTTTTGCTCAAATTATTCCAGCTTGGACCAGTGGAAGATTTTTCAGTTGGCTTGGGTGTCCCTTTGATATACCTGCATCTTTGTGGAGTTTTTGGTTGTTTTATTTAAGCACTTACTTACTTTTTGTTACTAAATATGCTCCAGGATCACCATAGATGTTTTCTGCCCCAATCTTAAAATTAGTCAGTTTTCGAAGAAGCTCTGATTCCATTTACTGAAGAAGGTTATTAAAAATCAAATCTGGGTACTAGATGTTCTCATCACTCCTGGGGTTTTGTTGCTTCCAGGTCCTTTAAGATGATAGAGCAAGAAAATATATGTGTGTCTCCTAACTGTGTATATACACATTTCTAGAACTATTTCTTTTTTTTTTTTTTTTTTTTTTTTTTAGTTGGAGTCTCACTCTGTTGCCCAGACTGGAGTGAAGCTCACTGAGGCCACAACCTGCTGTGTTCAGGTAGGCCTTTCACTTCAGCCTTCCAAGTAGCTGGAACTACAGGCACGTGCCACCATGCCCAGCTAATTTTTTTATTTATTGTAGAGATGAGGTCTTGCCAAGTTGCCCGGGTTGGTCTCAAACCCATGGGCTCAGGCAATCTTCTCACCTTGGCCTCCCAAAATGCTGGCATTATAGGCATGAGCCACCACGCCTGGCCTAACTATTTCTACATGTAATCATTTAGATGTTAAGCTAAACATGGGTTTATAATGATGTTTTCAATTCTACTCCATTACCACATGGATCATTCCAGCCTTGTCCTCTTGCTTACCTGTGAATGTCCACCCAAATAGTGAGAAACATGGATATGAAACCAGTCCAACTTCTCATAGAACCAATGGCTACAGTTTTTTGAATAAACATAGAAATTGACCTTCCTGACCTTAAAGATTGATACTTACCATTTGTCTTATCTGTGTTTCCTTCTTAGGAAACTGATCCTCAGGCCTATAGTATCAAGCAACTAAAATTCACCAGATCACCACATCCAGACAATGAGATGCCAGCCCCCTCCCTGATTTATGTTTGCTAATTCTTCTTCCTTACCCTTTTCAGGTCCTCTTTGCCAACTCCTTTTTCTTACCTCTCCCTAGTTCCTGTTTTCTACAACATTTCTGTCCTACTATATAAACCCCTGACTTCAGTGAGACAAGAATACAGATTTGAGAATAATCCCCTATTCTCCTTGGATTATATCAGCCAAATAATGAGTATTCTTCCTTGGCAATACTCATTGTCTTATGATTGGCTTTCTGTGCAGCGAACAATAGGACTTTGACCAAAACCCCTACTTATTTACTTAATTGTTCAATTTCAGTATAGATGTATAGTGATATCTGAATTGTTTTTATACATTACACAAGCATTTATTTTTTCGTGGAATTTTTGGTAGTCAATAAATTGCCTGATATATATATATAACAATTATCATTAGTTAGATTTTATTAATTCTACCTCATAATTTAAACATCCTTATGAATACAGATGATGAAATATTATACTAGCAAGGGGATAACATTAAAAGTATTAGCACATTAATTCTCCCCAATTTTAGATATGAGTCCAGAGATATGCATACTGAAATTCATAAAGATGGGTAAAAGTTATAGGAATGTTGCCATTTGGTAAAAAATGTTTGTGTTAAAATGGTAGCACACCAGTTATACCTGATACACTATCTTTAAATATCTTTTGAAAGAACATAAAGATACATTAAAAGGTAAGAAATTGCAACTTTACTAGAAAGTAAGTACAATGAAGAAAGAATATGAATAAAAACATTTTCATTAATTACAACCCCAAAGAACTGAACAAAGAAATACCGTAGAATTTTCTTTACCTATGCACAGAACAAATGCAGATAGATGGTCCAGAGAAAGATAGAAAATATTTGATTCATCTTCTCTAATAACCCTAATTTTACAATAGAGGAGCTTCAGTGTCTAAAAATTTTATTGAGATGTATGCCCAGCAATAAAATTTTTAACAAAATTGACAACAATAACAAACAAGAACATAATTAATGAGACACTCTTTGGAATGCAGAGTATAGGGAGAAAAGATTATATTTATGAGAAGAAAGTGTTGATATGGAAATAAGAATGGGTATTTTACCTACATAGGAAATCAAAATAAAAAGGGCAGACAAAACCATGTATTTGAAAGTTCTGGGCAGTGTAATAAATTTTGTAACTGAAGTAAAAGATATAGTAGCTGGGATTATTGTTTACCTATGAAATAATTGGCTACCTGGAAAATGCAAAAAGAAAAACAACTAAAAAACTCCTAGAATTAATAAGAGAGTAGTAAAGTATACACTTTACTACAACTACAAACAGCTTATGATTTTTATTTGTTTATTAATAGTAATTGGAAAACATAATGGAAAACTATTTCAGTGCCAATGGTGTTAGGGAACTGCTCACATTAGTTAAGAAAAATGTACAACCACTGAAGCAGAAAGGAAAATAAACAAGAACCCTCAGGGCCAAAAGATTAGAATATGCAGCTTTCAATAGTAGGGGTAGGTTTTGGATCGCATTGCAGTCCTTTTCTGCTTTCTGTGTTGCCTTGAGAGAAGGAGGTGATTGTAATACTAACACTTTCATGGTTTTTATGACGTGGACACTGTTGTAAATGTTACATGCATATTAACACAATCTTACTGTAGACTTAAACCTACATGGTTAAGAAGCTGCATGAACCCCAAAGAGGATAAACCAAAGGAATCCATACCAAGATACTTCCTAATTAAATTTTCAAAAACTAAAACAGGAAAAAAAATCTGAAAAATGCAACCAAAAACAACCAAAGAAAATGGCATTACCTTCTTCGTATGTACAGAGGAAAAGCAAATTGTACGACAGTAGGCTTTT
Source organism: Carlito syrichta (assembly GCF_000164805.1). NCBI lineage: Eukaryota > Metazoa > Chordata > Mammalia > Primates > Tarsiidae > Carlito > Carlito syrichta. Next base: position 145,018 of record NW_007249298.1, on the reverse strand, counting down.
CTTCAGATAGTACTCATATTATGTCCATTTTATAAGCAAATAAACTGAGACATTAGAACATTCAGTAACTTCCTCTCGATCATCCAGGTTGAAAGCATAAGAATCCAGGTTGTCTGATTCTAGGGTCTATGATCTTAACTCTCTATATAGAGAAGTCATAATTAGGTAATCACAGTGTTTAATATTCACAAATATTTAGGCTAATTTCACCAGAATGCCAAGGTATGCAGAGTTGTGAAATCAAAGCTCCAGTTAATAATAAAATGTGATTATATCTGGAATACTTTTCATACATATATGTGTTTTTTGTACTCTCCATACAGTTTCAGAGATATTGAGAACTGGTACAGGATTCGGGTGTTCTGGGTCCTGTGGAGACTGGACTTTAAAATAGTAACTACATACGGAACAATTTATAAAATAAGAACGAACGTAACAAGAACATGTGGAACCTATACAATGAAAATAAAATACCTACAAACCAATTGAGAGAAATAAAAGAAGATTTAAGGATTTCCTCTTCAGACAATATGAGGTAGATGTACTTTTTCCTGTTCCTCTCTTTAATTACAACTAAAAAGCTTAGACACTATATACAAAAAATACATAAGAGACTCTGAAAGATGAAGAGAAGACAGCAGATAAGGTAGGACCTTAGAACCTAAGGAATAATATGGTGGTGGGTTACATAAGTGTTTTATCTTTTGTTCATTTGTTTGTTTCTGGTCTCTCATATCCTACTTTTGAAACTAAAAAAGCTGACAAACCAGAAATGCCAATGTGCGTAGACAAAAATAAAATGGCCCTGATAAAAGTCTGCTTTCTCTAGCCAAGGATGAAAATAGGGCAGCTCAGCAAGACAGAAAACTTTCAGACAATCTACTCCAGCCAGAAATGAAAAGAAGGAAGGAAGAGAGTAAGAAAAAAAAAGAAAAGCAAAGAAAGGAAATGAAAGAAAAATTAAAAAGTGACCCACTCCACCACATCAGTAAGAACTAAGTGTAAAGTCTGGACTCCCACCTCAAAAGTTGCAACAAGATATTCCAACACCCCCACAGGGGTAGTGTCAAAGGAGGCTAAGTAGGGAGCTGTGATGTTCATTTCCACAGAGGTAAAGATGCCCTATCTGTAGTGTTAAGAGAGACCACATGGGAAGCCTGAGCTTCAGCACCTACCTTGTATTAATGAGGTATTTCCTCCCCTCCTTACTGGTTGACGTCAGACAAAGCCTAGTGCAGAGTCAGAATGTTTAGCATTATCTTTCAGTAATTAGACCATCCCTACCATGGTGTCAGTGTAGACCACGTGAGTAGCAGAACTTGAACCTTGTCCAGCAGTAATGAGGAGCCCACTCTTTAGGTGCAAACAAGGCTGAGTGGGGAACCTGAACTTCTACCTCCACCTGGCAGTGACAAAGTAGTGCCTCACCTTCCCCTGCTGAGCAATGACAGGAGAAGTGAGATAAAACAGAGGCTTTTTTTAATTTTAAAGATGTGGGGCATGATTCAGGATTAGGTATACAAGTGATCACTGTATAGGTAAAGCCCATTGTATATGGGCTTCCCTTTGGTCCCCATTTTACATGGTTTGTGATCAGATATCCTTTTGAGGTTGTGTGCCTCCCGCCTCCCAGTAGTTTCTCACTACTGTCAATTCTTTTGTTATAGTAGTATGATAAATGTTCAGGATCCACTTAAGAGTATATGTGGTATTCAGTTCTTTGTTTCTGTGATAGATCACTGAATATGATAGACTCTAAATCCATCCAAATGCTGTGAAGTCCACAATTTTGTCCTTCTTTATGGATGCATAATATCCCATCATGTATATATACCATATTTTTTTATTCAATCCACTTTCAGTGGACAGCGTGGTTGGTGCCATGTTTTAGCTATTGTGAATAATGTTGCAATAAACATACACATGCAGGTATCTTTTTTATAGAATGATTTGAGTTCCTTTGAAAGTATTTCAGGCAATTGAGAAAGATGGAACTCTTCCCAAATCATGTTCTGAAACTAACATCATACTGATACCCAAACCAGGTAAAGATCCAACAAAGAAAGAGAGCTACAGGCTAATATCCTTGATGAACATAGATGCTAAAATATTCAGCAAGATCCTAGCAAACCAGATCCAGCAACACATCTCAAAAATCATCCACTACAACCAAGTTGGCTTCAACCATGGGATATAGAGCTGGTTCAACATTCACAAGACCATAAACATAATTAAATACATCAACAGATGTAAAAACAAAAACCACATGATTGTATCATTTGTCGTGGAAAAAGCTTTTGGTAAAATCGAGCACACCTTCTTGATAAAAACCCTCAAACATCTAGGCATAGATGGAACATACCTCAAAATAGTAAGAGACATCTATGAGAAACCCACAGCCTGCATACTGCTAAACAGACAGGAATTGGAACAATTCCCACTGAAAATCAGAACAAGACAGGGATGCCCACTCTCACCCCTCCTTTTCAAGTTTTGGAAATCCTATCTAGAGCAATCAGATAAGAAAAGGAGATCGGGGTATCCAAACACGGAAAGAGGAAGTCAAGTTATCCCTCTTTGCAGATGACATGCTTCTATACTCAAAAACACAAAGGAATCTGTCAAAAAACTCTTTGCACTGATAAAGGACTTTGGCAAAGTCTCAGGGATTAAATAAATGTGCAAAAGACAGTCGCATTTCTTTCTTTCTTTCTTTCTTTTTAAGTTGGAGTCTCACTCTTGTTGCCCAGGCCGGAGTGCAGTGACATGCTCACAGCCACCGCAGCCTCAACATGCTGGGCTTAAGCAATCCTTATGCCTCAGCCTTCCAAGTTGCTGGAACTACAGACACATGCCACCACGCCCGACTAGTTTGTGTGTGTGTATGTGTGATTTATTGTAGAGATGAGGTTTCAACAAGTTGCCCGGGCTGGTCTCAAACCCCCAGGCTCAGGCAATCCTCTTGCCTTGGCCTTCCAAAGTGCTGGGATTACAGGTTGAGCCACCACAACCAGCTGATAGTTGCATTTCTATACACCAACAATAAACAAACAGAAACCCAAATAAAAAGCACAACCACATTCATAATAGCAACAACAGCAACAAAAAAAGAAATACCTTGGTATCTTTCTAACCAGAGACATGAAAGATCTTTACAACAAAAACTACAAAATCATGAACTTCACAGCAACTTGGATGGACTTCGAGTCTGTAATACTGAGTGATCTATCACAGAAACAAAGAACTGAATATCACATGTTCTCACTCATAAGCGGACCTTCAAAAATCATCATAATACTATAAGAAAAAGATTGGCAGTAGCAGGAAACTGCCGGGGAGGGCCACAGGGGGAGGTAGGATTGGCAGTAGTGGGAATCTACCCAGTGCAGGGGGGGGGCACACCTCATCAACAAGGGTACCTGCATAATGAACATTTGTATACCTAACCCCGAATTGTACCCCACATCTTTAAAATAAAAAATAAAAGAAAAAATTAAAAATAATACATAAAAGATTTCAAACTGAAGAAAGGTAATAGATTCCAATACCAAATGACAAAGATATTAGAAATATCTGATAAAGATCTTTAAGCAACCTTGATAAAATTGTTACCACATACAATCATAAACATGCTTGACAAAAATGAAAAAACACTACAAATCTCAAAAAAGAAATAAAATATATAAAGAGGTACTGAATAGAAGTTTTAGCACTAAAAAAATACAATAAGCCGGGCTCGGTGGCTCAGCCTATAATCCCGCGCCTTTGGGAGGCTGAGGTGAGTGGATTGCCTGAGCCTGTGGGTTCAAGACCCGCCTGGGCAGCGAGACCTCATCTCTACAATAAATCAAAAAATCAGTCGAGCGTGGTAGCGCACGCCTGTAATTCCGGCTACTCGGAAGGCTGAGATGGAAGGATCGCCAGAGCCCAGCAGGTCGAGGCTGCGGTGGCCGGGAGCGGCCACTGCACTCCAGTCTGGGTGACAGAGTGAGACTCCAACTCAAAAAAAAAAAAAAAAATACAATAACTAAAATATAAATATAGCAAATTGAATCAACAGCAGATTGAAAAATACAGAAGAATGAATGAATGTACAGAAAAACAGAACAATAGAAATTACCCAATCTGAAAAAGAGAGAGAAAATATACTAAAAAATGAACAAAGCCCTATATTTGTAAACTATAATGAAAGAGCTATTTATGCTACTGAATTCCTAGAGCAAGAAAAGAAAAGTGAGGGGATAAAAAAGTACTTCAAGCCGGGCTTGGTGGCTCAGCCTATAATCCCACACTTTGGAAGGCTGAGGTGAGTGGATTGCCGGAGCCCACGGGTTCGAGACCCACCTGGGCAACTTGGC
>NW_007249298.1:0-140502 GCF_000164805.1 Carlito syrichta | reverse complement strand
AAAAAAAAAAAAAAAAGTACTTGAAGAAATAGTGGCTGAATTTTTTTTACATTTTACAAAGAGTTAAACTTGCAGATTTAAGAAGTTGGGCAAACCTCAAATGGGATAAACCAAAGAAATTCACCCCAAGAAACAATAATTAAACTTCTGATTACTAAAGAAAAAAAACCTGAAAAGCAGCAAGAAAGAAAAAAAAAAAAAGACTATCTATAAGGTACATACTATTTGAATGACAGTAGATTTCTCAGCAGAAACCACAGGGACAATGAGGAAGTATCAAATATTTTCCTTCAAGTGCTGAAATAAATTAGCTGTCAATACAGAATGCAATATCCAGTGAAAATATTTTTCAGAAATAAAGAGGAAATCAGAACATTTGCAGACAAAAAGAAAATAAAAATTTTGTTGTCAGCGTACCTCCCCTATATGAATGGCTAATTGAAGTTCTCTAAATGCAAGGAAAATAACAAATCTTGAAATTTTAGTAAGGAAGAAAGAACATGATAAGCACAAAATGAGTAAAAACAAAAGGTTTAACTTCTCTTCTGGAATTCTCTAAATTATGACTGATGGTTGAAACAAAAATTATAACACTATCCAATGTAGTTCTAGTGTATGAAGAAAAAAGATTAAAGACAATTATGAGGCCAGGTGTGATAGTTCGTGCCTTAATCCTAGCAATTTGGGAGGCTGAGGCAGGAGGACTACTTGAGCCCAGAAGTTTTGAGTCCAGCTTAGGTAGCATAGCCAGACCTCATCTCTAAAAAATAAATAAATAAATAAATAAAATCATAAGATTAGTTGAGTATGGTGGTGCACGCCTGTAGTCCTACCTACTCAGGAGGCTCAGATAAAAGGATCACCTGAGCCCAGGTGGTCGAGGCTGTGGTAAACTGTGATCTTGCCACTGTACTCTAGTCTGGGGACGGAATGAGGCATTGACTCAAAAAAAAAAAAGACAATTATCAATGAGGAAGGGTAAAGAAACATGAAATAACCAGTAAAATGGCATACCAATAGACTATGATAAATTAAGTGCCAGCTGGACTCAGTGACTCAGCCTGTAATCCCAGTAATTTGAGAGGCCAAGATGAGTGGATTGCATGAGCCCTCAGGTTCGAGACCAGCCCAGGCAACTTCACAAGACCTCGTCTCTACAGTAAATAAAAAATTAGCTGGGAATGGTATTAAGTGCCTGTAGTTCCAGCTACTTGGAAGGCTAAAGCAGAAATATCACCAGAACCCAGCAGGTCAACACTGGGGTGGCTGTGAGTGTGCCACTGCACTCCAGCCTGGATGACAGAGTGAGACCCCAACTCAAAAAAAGAAAAAAAATTATGTCTACCATATAATAACTAGAACAACCACGTAAAAGACAAAAATTGTCATAGTGAATTTAAAAACATGTCACACTATATGCAGTTTCCAATAAACTCACTTGGAAGATAATGATATAGTCAAGTTGGAAGTAAAAAGAAGGAAAAAGATATATGATACAAACATCAATCCAATGAAAGCAGGAATGGCTAACGGCTATATTCATAATATTAAAATCAACTTCAGAAACAAGAAAATTATCAGAGACAGAGAGGGCCATTATATAAAGATAAAATGCAATCATGAGCAAACATGTAGCAAACCACAAAGCTGGATGACATGTAAATGAAAACTGATACAACTAAAGAGAGAAATAGAAAATCTACTTCTTATAGTGGAGACATCATCACCCTTTACAATTGCTAGAACTGGACAAAAAAACCAATAAGAATATGAAAGGACTCAGCAACATGAGACAATAGGATCTAATGGATATTTACAGAACATTTCCAGCAACAGCAGAATACATGCTTTGTTTTTGTTTTTGTTTTTTTTAAACGGCTGACCACATGCGGAAGACTCAAACAAGAACCCTATCTATCCCCATACACAAAAATTAACTCTAAATGGATCAGAGACCTAAATGAAAAACCTCAAACCATAAGATCCTTAGAAAATGTAGGACACACCCTTATGGAAATTGGAACTGGTATTCAATTCCTGAACAAAACCCGAAACCCATGAGCCATAAGAGATAAGATAGACAAATGGGACCTCATTAAACTGACAAGCTTCTGCAAAGCCAAAGAAACCACCAAGAGAGCAGGGAGACAGCCCACAGACTGGGAAAAAGTATTTGCCAACTCCATGTCTGACAAAAGCCTAACATCTTGGATCTACAAGGAACTCAAACATGCTGAAAAAAAACAAACAAACAACCCCATTACAAAGTTTTTTTTTTTTAAGTGTTACAGAAGACATACCAAAATAGATCCTGGGCCATAAAACAAACTGCAACAAGTTTAAGAGAACTGAAATTCCACAGAGTATATTCTCCAATCACAAAATGATCAAACTATAAATCAATAATAGAATAATAATAAGAATATCTCTAAACACTTGAAAACTTAACAGTATTTATATAACCTATTAAAAATGCACCAAACTGAATGAAAATGAAAACATAACATATCTGAATTTATGGGACACATCTAAAGTAGAACTGAGAGAAAAATATATAACATTAAATGCATGCACTAGAAAAGAAGAGAAGTCTCTGATCAGTAATCTAAGCTCCTACCTCAAGAAACTGAAAAATAAGGAAAAATAAACTGAAAGCAATCAAAAAGAGGAAATAATGAGAGAAGAGTAATAAAGTTGGAAACAGGAAAACACCAGAGAATAAGACAAAGAGCTAGTTCTTTGAAAAGATCAATAAAATAGACAAACCTTGAATAAGACTGTCACAGAAAAAGAAAAAAAGAACTTACCTATACCAGAAAGGAAACAGAGGATATCACTACTTATATGAAGACATCAAAAGTATAATAAGCAAATGCTATGAGTAACTCCAAATACATGAATTTGACAGACAAATGGAACACTTCCTTAAAAAACACACTACTACAACTCACCCAACATAAAATTGGTCATTTGAATAGTCTAATAAGTACTAAAAAGTTGGACTCATTATTTTAAAATTTCTAAAAAGAAACTCTCGAGAGCCAGATAGTTTCCCTGAAAGTTCTACCCAGTATGTAAAGATATAAGAACAAATCTTCAATTACTTTGAGAAAACAGAAGAGAAAGAAACATTTTCCAATTCATTTTATGAAGGTTAATTTATCCTAATACCAAAATTTCTAATATAAGTTAATAAAATGTAAAACCCTTATATATTAAAAAATAAAAAAATTAAGCAAAAAGTATAAAACTTGGGATGAATAACAAAATAACAGAAAACTACAGACCAGCATCTCTCATGAATATAGGCACAAAAAATTCTTAACAATATATGATAACATAGAACTCAGCAATATGTAGAAAGAATCATATATCATGACCTAGAGAGACTTATTCTAGGGACGGAAGACTAGTTCAGTATTCAGAAAATCAATATAGCTAAAAAAAGAAACATCACATAATTGTGTTTATCAATGCAGAAAAAGCATTTGACAAAATTCATTGCTCATTTATGAAAACCCTCAGAAAAATAGATATAGAGGCAAACTTCTTCAACTTGATAAAGAACACCTACAGAGAAGTTCACTTAACATTATTCTTAATGATGACTGAATCGTAAGCTTGAGAAAAAGACAAGGCTATCAGCTCTCACGACTCTTATTTAGCATAGTATATGAAATTCTACAGAGTACAATTATGCAGTAAAGGGAAAGAAAAGACATACAGGTAAGAAAGAAATAAAAATGTCTTTATTTGAAGAAGCATAATTGTCTACTTAGAAAAATCTCCAAAAAATTACTATTAATACACAGAACAACCTGAATATATTTTTAGATAATTATGTACCACGAAGAAAGCCAGTTCCTCCAAAAGCTTACATATTATGTAATTCCATTTTATAGCATTGTTGAACTAACAGGATTATAAAAAATAGACAACAGATTTGTGGTTGTTAGGGGTAAAGTATATGGGTGGGAGATAGGAGTTATGGGTATAAAAGAGCAACAGGAGGAATCCTTGTGGTGATGGAAACATTCTCTATTTTGGTTGTATCAATGTCAGTATTCTAGTTATGCTATTGTACAATAGTTTTGCAATATGTTATCATTGAGAAAAACTGGGTAAGTGGTGCACAGATTCTCTCTGTATTATTTCTTACAACTGAACATGCATCTAAATAATCTCAAAATAAAAAAGTTTAAGTAAGGATTAAATAAATGTAACTACGTAGCACACAGCTGGATAAAGGCAAAATTTTGCAAAGGATTATTTTTGTTCTGATTAATATGTAGATTTTGTACAACATAAATCACAATACCTTAACATTTATATTATAAATTCATAAAATGTAAAACCTTTGTATATAACAAAATAACCCATTACAAAGTGAGCTAAAGATATAAATAAACAGTTCCCAAAAGAAGACATATGAGCAGCCAACAGATACATGAAAAAATGTTCAGCCTCACTAGTCATCAGAGAAATGCAAATTAAAACTACACTGAGATACTACCTAACTCCAGTCAGGATGGCCATCATCAATAACTAAAAAAATAACAAAAGGTGGAGAGGATGTGGTGAAAAGGGAACACTTGTACACTGTTGGTGGGAGTGTAAGCTAGTACAGCCTCTGTGGAAAACAGTGTGGCAATTCCTAAAAGTTCTAAAACTCGACCTTCCTTATGACCTTGCAATCCCCCTCCTGGGAATATACCCAGAAGAACTCAAATCACTCTATAAAAAAGATAACTGCACACGTATGTTTAGCACAGCATTATTCACAATAGCAAGATCAGGGAACCGACCATGCTGCCCATCAAAAGAGGACTGAATTTTTAAAATGGGGTGCATATACACAATGGAATATTATGCAACCATAAAGAAGAACAAAATCATGAAATTTTCAGCAATCAGGATGGACTTAGAGTCTATAATATTGAGTGATCTTTCACAGAAACAAAGAACTGAGTATCACGTGTTCTCACTCGTAAGCGGACTTTGAACAACTATTGCAATAATAGTTGTAAGAAAAGGATTGATGGTAGCAGGAAACTGTAGGGAGTGGGGGAGGCAGGAAGGTGAGATTGGCAGTAGTGGGAATCTGCCTGGGGAAGGGGGGGCACACCTCATCAACAAGGGTACCCGCATTATGAATATTTGTATACCTAACCCTGAATTGTACCCCACAATTTAAAAATAAACAATATAAAAGTTAAAAAATAAAATTAAACTAAAAGATAAACAAAAATTACACAATGCTCATTCAAATAAATAAATGCTCTAAAACCCCAATATGTCAGTAGGCAAATACATGGATAGATAGTCTACAAATACATATGGTCAGTAAGTAAACATCATGAGATGGTTAATATCCTTAGTTATTAAAGAAACATTAAATAAAACAATAATATCGCCGGGCTCGGTGGCTCAGCCTATAATCCCGTGTCTTTGGGAGGCTGAGGTGAGTGGATTGCCTGAGCCCGTGGGTTTGAGACCCACCTGGGCAGGCGAGACCTTATTTCTACAATAAAATCAAAAAATTAGCCGGGCGTGGTAGCATGCGCCTGTAATTCCAGCTACTCGGAAGGCTGAGGCGGAGGGATCGCCGGAGCCCAGCAGGTCAAGGCTACAGTGGCCAGGAGCGGCCACTGCACTCCAGTCTGGGCGACCGAGTGAGACTCCAACTCAAATAATAATAATAATAATAATAATAATAATATTGCATACATCTTAAGTCATAAGCAAAGCACTGATCACACTGTGAAACTTCTCATTTCACCTGGTATTTAATTTTTTCCTCTATAATCTAAATTCTTAACTATTCTCTCTGAATACATCCATTAGAATAGTTGACATGACACTGTGCATTCCTTGACTGACTTCTTGGCCTACAGCTTTCTTGGTCTTCCTTAGGATGCTAGTGGGTGTTTTCTAATTCCTAAGTCTCTCTCCTTGGGAAAAGTAATGGAGTCCAGAAAAAGGATCTACAACATAAACCTTTAAAGTGGATGAAAATGTTTATAAGAAATGATAACTTCATGGAGCACATCCCCCATCCTACTCACAAACTCTGGGTGACACTCATGGAAGCCTTCAGAAGGGTGGTACTCTTTGGCCAAAGGCGTATATGTACAAATGGGTTTTCAAGAGTTGGATTTTCATGTTCTCACTCTGGACCTTGAACAACTATCATATTTCTATAAGAAAAGGATGGACAGTAGCGGGAAACTGCGGGGGTATGGGGGGGAGGGAGGTGGGATTGGCAGTAGTGGGAAACTGCCTGGGGAAGGGGGACACACTTCATCAACAAGGGTACCTACACAATGAATATTTGTGTACCTAACCCTGAATTGTACCCCACAGTTTTAAAATAAAAAATTTAAATATGAAAAATAAAAGACTTGGGTTTTCAAGACTTGAAGTGCTTCATGGTTTTTTATTTCTAAGATATATCTCTATTGGATTGAGTTATTGCCAGTCTGCACAGTTTCTCCTCTCAGTTCATGACATATCTGAAAAAGGAAAAAGAATTAGACTTTTGATCAGAGATAAGGAAATTAACAGGCTTGGCCTTGACATTTGCAAGACCCAGGCAGGGTATATGGAGACACATGCCATGAGCAGAGAGTCACTCAATCCAAGCCAAGAAACCCTTGTGCACCCTTTGGGCAGACTTGCCATCTCTGTGACCATCACCCATTCAAGGTTAGAAAGCTAGATTCAAACACAGAATTCTCATAAACATTCCAACAGAGTTTCTGAGTCCCTAGCCAGAATATGGCGGTGTTGAGAGAACTGTTTCCCTTCTGACCAAGCCCTGGACTGTGACCAGCAGCACTCCCTCCTCTTCCTATCCTAGACTTCATCCTGCACTGCAAGGGACCTAATGAGTATGCACGTTGAGCTCTGCACTCACCTCACAAGTGGCCAATCTAAGTTCACCCCTCCTTGGATCTTGGAACAGTCATGTCAGCTTTGCAGTCTGCTCTTTGGAAGTAGGATCTGGTGAAGAACCTTCACAGGCCCTGGAAGTGAAACCAGGACAGTTTAGTCAAAGAATTCTAAGGTTCCAGGACCCAGACCATGACTTAGAAGGGCAAGGTATGGTCTCTGAGTGATCTAGTATATCTCTCTGACTCTGTTGCGAGAAGCTCAGCTAGAGGCAAAGTCGGAGGCTTTCAGAAGCCCAAGACCCAGAACAATAAAGCTTCTTGCCAGATCTAGGGGTAATTTTCCAAAAGTGGAAAACTTCTATAATTCACCGATTGACCCATTGTTATTCAACCATTAACAAGCAATTTACTTGGTTTCATTCCCATCCATCCATTTAAAGTGGTCTTCATGAATCATTGTACATATCTTTTTCAGCAGCTGAGGCATTCGTGGGGAAAGTGAGATAGGGAGGAATGCTCTTTTTCTATCTTTTATGCTTGGAGGGAGGACGAAGGGCGATATGGAGATTAGAGGTTCAGAGGTGAAATATGGCTCTGTTTTTGCTTTCTGTTGCTATATAATGAGGTGTACCGTACTGCTAAGATGGTCACCAAGATATTTGTGTTTTATTTATGCCACATTTCTTTCCCAAAAGTACTTGAGGCAGCACTGCAATTTCCACTTATTACAATAATTTTGCCCTTTTAAGTTTTTGTCACCACAAAAAGTACTTTCACAAATGGCATTTCATTTTATTCCAGTATAATAGGTTGCATTCAAGAGTAACTTTCTGATTTCTAATTTTGTGTTCAGTAATAAATAACTTTACATATTCATCAAATAAATATATAGTGAGTAATTTTTATGCATCAGGTACAATGTTACATTTTGGGAATATAATAGTAAGCAAGACAGACTTGATTCTGTCTTCATTAAATTTATAATCTATTGGATAAAAATTACCCCCCAAAAGAGAGAAAATATTTTGAAATAATTATCCATTGTAATAAGTAGCTTTATGGGAAAAGTACAAGAGGCCAAAATGCAGAATACTCATATATAGCTGCATAGGACGTGCAACTCTATTTCAGGTAAAATAAAAATTATGTTTCTCAAAAAGCCTTTCTGACTGCTCTGTTAAAATTAGCAATCATGCTACTTAAGCACTCCTCTCGTTCTCATTTTTATTTTCTCATACACATACATATACTCATATGCACACACACATATATGACCAGCTCACATTTTTTTTCCTCTCTTTACTCCTATGTAAGCACTATAAGGGTAGAAACTATTGCTTTTCTATCATAATTTTTTTGCTTTTTTTCTGGGACTAAAATAGTACCTGGCACAGAGTTCAGTAGTCCCCACTAATCCACAAAGGACATGTCCCAAGATCCCCAGTGGATATCTAAAATCATCGTACAAAAATGTCTATTTGCAGACAGCCCCCTAATATAATGATTCAACTTCTCAATTTTTCAAGTTTACAATGGTGGGAAAATGACAGACTTTTAGTAGAAACTATACATCGAGTACCCATATAGCCATTCTGTTTTTCATTTTTAGTACAGTATTCAATCAATTCCAAGAGCTCGTCAATACTTCATTATAAAATAGGCTTTGTGTTTGTTGACTTTTTGCACAACTGTAGGCTAATGCTAAGTATTCTGAACACGTTTAACGTAGGCGAGGCTGAGCTATGATGTTTGGTAGATTAGGTGTATTAAACATTTTTTACTTATGATAGATTTATCAAAACATAACCTCATTGTAAGTTGAGGAGCATCCGTATGCCATGTTTTTGTCAATCTGATCACCAAGACAGCTACTAAGTGACTAACAGGCAGACAGATTATCTAGCGTGGATATGCTAGACAAAGGAATGATTCACATCCCACGCAGGATGAAGCAGGATGGTGCAATTTTTTATCACAGCACTCAGCACTGCAATTTAAAATGTATACTTTGTTAATTTCTGGAAATTTCTATTTAATATTTTCAGATGACAGTTAACCACACGTAAGTAAAATCACAAAAGGTGAAATTGCGGGTGGAGGGATGACTATAGGTGCTAAGTAAATACCTAAATGAATAAATGAGCTAGTCCAGAAAGGCTTTCTGAAAAGTAAACATTTAAGTTGAGAACCAAAAATGGAGACAGTCATGCAAGGGGGAAGGAAGGGAAAGAAGAGGAAAGCTTTCCAGGTGTAGGAACCAGATGCAAAGGCCCTGAGGCAAGAGAGAGGCTGACATACAAAGAACTTAAGGAAACCCATATGTTGGCAGCATGTGTTGGGCAGTGACTGAAGCTGAAGTTGAGGATATGAACAGGGCAAGGTTATGCTGTGTCTTGTAGGCCAAGAGAAAGATTGTGTTCATTGTAAGTAAATTGGAAAGAGATAAAAGCAAGGCAGTAATATTTGACTTTAAACATGATCACTCTGGCTTCTGTGTACAAAATAGAAAATGGCAAGAGTGTAACCACAGAGACCAGTTAGGAGACTATTGCAAAAACTGTGATAATATCAGTCAATATTTATTAAGCACTGGTCTAAGTGCTTTATATGTTATCACATTTAAATTAAAATATAGCTTAATTAATGGATGTTTTCTCTATATTTTTTCAATTATTTCTTCTTTTGCTCTACTTTTCCATATTGTAACCTACTTCAGTATAATATAAGACATAGCAGAAAATTTCATCATTGTAAGGTTACTATGTTAGTATTTAATGGAACTCCAAAGAGAACATTATAATTCCAAGTTATTCTTCATTTTAAAAAACTTGAGAAATGTTCTCAAAGATATTTAAGAATTACAGTAGATTCTTAAATACTTGAAAATGGAGTCTGAAGGAGAATAGTAACGCAGCTACGTGTGGGATAATCGGGGGAAGGGGATATTCTGAAGTGGGAATTTAGTTGGGAAATGGGTAGGGGAATCCAGCGATTAGAGGAGGAAACCTAAACTAACACAGCTGCAGTGAGAAATATGCAAAGAAGATAAATGCAAGGAAACTGGGGGGGGGAGGAAATGGAAGGAATTCGATGCCTGATTGAAAGGAGGGAGGCAGCCGGGCTCGGGGGCTCAGCCTGTAATCCCGCGCCTTTGGGGGACTGAGGTGAGTGGATTGACTGATCCGGCGCGTTCGAGACCCGCCTGGGCAGCGACACCTCATCTCTACAAAAAAAAGAAAAAATCACCCGGGCGTGGTAGCACGCGCCTGCGGTTCCACTTGGAAGATTGAGGCGGAAGGATCGCCAGAGCCCAGCAGGCCGAGGCTGCGGTGACCAGGAGCGGCCACTGCACGACAGAGTGAGACTCCAACTCAAAAAAAAAGAAAGGAAAGGAAAGGAAAGGAAAGAAGGAAGAAAGGAAGAAAGAAGAAAGGAAGAAAGAAAGAAAGAAAGAAAGAAAGAAAGAAAGAAAGAAAGAAAGAAAGAGAAAGAAAGAAAGAGAGGGAGGCATGAGAGAGAGAGAGAAATCAAGGATGTCTTCAAGGCTTTGAGAAAGAGGGCTGTAGTGGACACTGTTTAGGAAAGGAAGAAAGAAAGAAAGAAAGAAAGAAAGAAAGAAAGAAAGAAAGAAAGAAAGAAAGAAAGAAAGAAAGAAAGAAAGAAAGAAAGAAAGAAAGAAAGAAAGAAAGAAAGGAAGGAGGGAGGCGTGAGAGAGAGAGAGAAATCAAGGATGTCTTCAAGGCTTTGAGAAAGAGGGCTGTAGTGGACACTGTTTAGGTCCTGCCTGCATTCTGTGTATGTGCCCATTATGTCTATCCCTCAGCTGCTATGGGTACTATCTGCTAAGATTCACAGTTAACCTCTTGTCTGGAAAAATGCTTTCAAGGCTTATCCTCAGCAGAGAGGCTAGAGCTGCCCCTCTTCCTAGTGCCAGGAAAATTATGCCTTTCCTTCAAGGGCAGCTGACAAATTTCTGCCTGGTATGTCCTGGAATATGCCTCAAGGTGGGACAGCTTTGTGAAACCATTCATGCTTCAGAGCACCCTGTGGGAGCTGAGGCTGAGGCTAGACTTCAACTGAAACCACATTTTGCTTAGCTTCTGCTCTTGTCTTAACTGCTTCCCTTACTTTCTGATTACTCCTGAGCCCTTCCTCAAATCATTTATGGAAGGATCTCTGTTTTAGGCTCTGCTTCTATTGATACTGACTAAAGATAGGGGAATAGGCAAACACTGAAGCAACTGATAAAGAAAGGAAAGTGAGAGGGGAGTGTTAATTTAGACTTATTTAATAAATAATATCACTCTTTTTCCAACATAGATGGAGTTCTCCTGGTGCACCTTTTACACGGGAAGGGTATGATCACAGAAAGAAAAGGAAATTTCAAGATACTGAAGTAGGCATATTTCAAGTACACTTGATCTAAATTCAACTTTTTAATATTAGTTCTTTATTCAGAGAGCAAATGCCCATTGAACTAGTTCTAAGTGCATTTTATTGAGTGATCTAAATTTTAAAAATCTAAGTACTTTTCAAAAAAGAATAGAGAACCCACAAGCATCTAGGGATCCGCAAAACATCCCAAACAATTTTTCAAGTGTTTTATTTTTGGCAAAAGTTGGTTTAACTCCTTTTGCAAGTGCTCTTCCCTTAGTTTTTAAACCCTTGGGCATTTCAAAGGAAATTTAATCCATATGTTTCTGATTCATTTACATTTTAAGTCATAAAAATGTTATTTTTATAAGAACTGTTTGATATCCAAGAAACTTTCTGAGCCTTTTTAAAAATCTCTTTAAAGTCTTGTTAGTTGGAGCCAGGGAGCAGACATGGTGTGTGATGCACCACCCGAAAATGTAATCCAGACAGACTCAACCATAGACTGACCTCAGAACAATGCTTGCCACATCTAGCCAAAAAAATAATGGCAACACGATGATCAAGAAAGTTGATCTGGACAGCAGAGAATCCTTAGAAACATAAGAAAATCCAATGCAAATGATAGCAGAAATTAAAATGGAATTCATGAGTTTGTCATTGATGTGTTTGGGCATATTAGGATTAGACTATCCTGTATTACAGTAGACTGTCTTTCCTGACACCTTTCAGGATGATCAGCAGACTTTTGCAGGACAAAGTCTCACATCACCACCCACATACTTTATGTAAAGAAAATTGTGCCTTTTCTCAGCAATGTATTTGATAAAACATCAAAATAACAACATCCAAGAACTTAAAGTAACTTACTGCATAGTCTTACTACAGAGTACTAGGTGGCAATTAAAATACTGATGTTAATAATATTTAAAGATGTAGAAAGATGTTCCCAATTCATTGCTAACTAAATACTATGGTGACAAACCTGTACATGGACATCAGGACCCTTTTTTGTTAAGACAAAAATACCAAAAATGTGTTTATACATATACAATGAAATATAAAATAGTAATTATTTGTAACTAGTAGAATCGAGATGTTTTTCTTCTATTTGCTTGTTTATACTTTCTAACATTTCAACAATAAACATTGTGTAATAAAAAAACTATCTTTGCATTTTAAAAATTGTTCAGAAAAATATTTCTGTAATATTGTAAAAGAGCAATGCCCTTCTTTTTCTTCTTGTTTCTTTTGCTTGGGAACAACAATGCATGGGGTCCAAGCCGGAGGGGGTGGTATAGCAAAGACTAGATGATCAAACCGTCTGAGAGTTGGTGGAATGCAAGTGTTCATCTGGAATGGCTGAATCTGTGGTGACCATGCTTTCTGAACCCCCAAATTGGTCACACGATCTAACATGCGGGGGGTATACAACAGGATAGATTATTTTAAATCAGAAATGTTCTCAAAATTCTAGCACATATGGTTGTTCTGGCTTTGGGGCACATTGCTTCACAGAGGAAGAAAAATTCTAAAAGGCAATCTAAGGAACACTCTGAAGGAAAAAATAACAGCTGGTAATTTATAAAACTATAGCTGCTGGTACTGAACATTCACTGAACAAGAAGAACTCTTGATTCTCCCTCGTGTAAATGTAGACAGCATTTTACATCCAAAGGACTATTACTTTCACATCTGTTGGCATCTAGTCAGCAGCTGTTCAAAGTCCTCCCTGCACAAAATGTACACGACTGCCAATATTAATTATCTCCATAATTCTTCTGAAACGTGTAAAATAAATGCTTTCCCCTGAAGAGCCACTCTCTCTAATATCATTAGCACCCCTATTTCCTCTCTTCTTTTCTACTATCTCACCAACCTCAGGGCTGGTTCTGAATAACAAGCCCGTTTTCCTTTCTGTTCAGCTGCATTCATTAGATCCTCTTTGATCATAAAGACGAAGTAATGCAAAGCAGAAACTTCCTTTTCTGAGACCCTACTAGTGGAGAAAAGTTAGATAAATAATCCTTAATGCCTACTTTTTAAATAGTGATTTCACAGCATTACAATCAAAAGGAATTGGATAAGTGGGGGAATTCAGTTAATTATCATATAAAAATCAAGTTATTTCAAGACCCTGGAAAGACTTTCTGTTTTAACATTCTGTGATGATTCTATTTAAATATGCTGTATTCTTACCTTCTGGAGTAACTGGACTCATTCTAAATAGGCATTGACTTTAAAGATTTAAAATGATGAAAACTTTAGCCAATAGGCCTGTCATGGTTAATCATATTTTCCTACCAAACACTTTCTGCTCAACTCACAAAAGTATGAGCTCTCAGTGCCATGTCCTATGGGATAGTTTTTGTGCTGGCAAACCTCTCTTCTGACGGACAGCATTTTCTTCAAAAGTTTACCAGGGCTCTAGTTATGGATAGATGTCATGTAGAATCAATGTGCATTCCAAATCAGACCTACATAAATGAACATCAAAAATCCTTCCTCCCATAGCAAAGCAATGGGATGTTTCATTGATTCCCTGATCTGAGTAAAGGGGTGTGTATTTAAGAGACAGAGAGAGAGAGATGGGGGGTGGGGGAGTGGGGAGAAAGAAGAAGGAGGAGGAGGAGGAAGGGGAAGAGAAGAGAAAAGAGAGAAGGAAGAACGAGGAGACTGATTTGATCTTTGATGTGTTCATCTGCAAGTGTTCTACCATTATCATCATGCCATTAGTTCTAGATTCAAATATCACCAAAGCAGTGGCACCCAGCATTAGACAGATATTATCACAGACTGTAGGTGCCTAGTAAACAATCTCAAATTAGCTAACCATTTATTCATTCATTCAACAACTAACTTGAGAATCCACTCAAGTTATCACTTAGGCTAGGTGATGAGAACATGGAAATGAGTGAGACAAAATTCCCGCCCTGAAAGAATCAATATGCTTACTGTAGGACAAACAAACCCCATGAAAAGAAAAAGTGTAGAGTTCAAAACGAAGACGACTATACATATGGTACTGAGAGGGAAGGTAACTTTCTCAGGGAAGTTGAGATGAGTTTTTAAGACTGATTAGGAGTTAGTTAAGCCAAGGGTGGAGTGTGCATGTAGAAAATAAATGTATGAACAGATAAATAAATGAATGCTATTATCCAGTGGTTTTTGGTCAATGGATATTATATCACTACCAATTAGAGCCGGTGGGCTTATAAGCTTTACTTTCCAAAAAAGAAGGCATAAATCAGAATTAAAATGTAATCATATTTATATTTGAAATCAATTTAAGAATATTTTGTGTTAATTTTAAAAGTCAGCATTCCTAATTCTAAGAAGATAAATCTTTTTTTTCATTGAGGTCCGATGACATTTTAATCTATTGCTACTACTAAATCATCTAAAACCAAGCTTAGATTTTTCCAAAAAGCAAATGAAAAAATTGTGCAATGTTTGTGAAGATTTTATTAATTTGTAACATAAAATAGTTGTTTGACAAAGCATAGATCTAGGTCTGAATCCCAGTTTCCCCACTTAACATCTGTGTGACTGAGCAAGTTAAATTTTCAGACTCAGTTTTTTGATCTGGCTTAATAGTGGCTAAAATTTCTTTTTTATTTAACAGAGCTGTGGGGAGAACTTAATTAAATAGTGTATATAAAGGTGCTAATATATTATCAGGTACTCAGTGCATGTTAACTTGCTTCTCTTTCTCTTTCCTTGGGGATGGGGGTTTGATCAGGAGCAAGAGATATAGCTCAAGCTTGTCATCTTGGAAGTATTGCCCATGTTCAGGCAACATTGACATTTGCCTAATTGGCCTCATCTAAATGAGCCAAGCCTGACTCGTCTGATCATATTCCTTTTCACCAGCTGGAAAAAAAAGTAATATTTAGTTGTGGACTTTGGATGCCAGTAGAGAGTTAGTGCTCACCATTTCATTTACACAACGGAGAGACACCTGCAGTGTAGCTTGCAGAACAGAATAGAATTGTTATAAAAAAAATCTCCCCCATGGCAGCGCAGACACTTACAGTTAAAGAGCTAATAAATATTGTCAAGTGACCCTTCTCTTGCCAAGTATTAAATTGTAAAGAGAGGGGGAGGGGAAGGATTAGAACCGCATATATGCTATAGAGTTCAAATTCTGGGCTTCTTCTGGCAATTTTTATTACGATTGATCGTTTTAGGCTTGTCAGCCCACTAATTCCCCATTTTGCCTGACACTGGGTGTTTACTCTCTAGGGCAGAGACTTCCTTGTTACAGGCGAGCATCTGGTAGAAAGCACAATGTTCTTTTTCATATCAGTAATGGCCCTTTGCTGGTTTGTTTCTCCTGCTGCTGCCAGAGCAGAGGATGAGCATTGGTCATCCCTGCTGCAAAATTAGTCTTTTTTCATTTCATTTTCTAGTCTCGTTTCTCTCTAGAGATTGTTATGAACACTTCTTCTCAATATTTGTTCAAAATTTATGAATTTAAAACTTCCAATTCTGATACTTTATTCTAAATACCTGGTCTGTTTCAATTCCTCTCATTGAACTGACATTACAACCCACCATTTCTTCAACTTCTAATTAGAACCAGTCTGGTGGCTTAAAAAGATGTCTACAAATGCTTTGATTATGCCTTTTTTCAAAAGATGGAACCTAATTCCCCTCACCTGGAGTGTGGGCTGAACTTAGTGATGTCTAGTGAATAGTATATTGTGAAAAGGATGGTATTAGACTTCCAAGACTAAGTCTTAAAAGGCACTAAGGCTTCCTTTTTACTCTCTTTCTTGAATTACTCAATTTGGGGGAAACCAGTGCTATGTTGTGAGAATTCTCAAATAATCTTATGGAGAGAGTCCAATGGCAAAGAATGTAGGCTTCCTGTCAACACCCATGGGAAGCAGCCATCTTGGAAACAGACCCTCCAGCTCCAGTCAAACTTTCAGATGACTCTGATCCTGACTGAAACTTTTGTTGCCACCTCATGAGAGACCCCGATATAAAATCACCTAGCTAAGCTGCTCTTAAATTTCTGACCCACAGAAACTGTGAGGTAATAAATGCTTGTTGTAGTAAGCCAGTAAGTTTGGGGGGAATTTGATATGCAGCAAAAGATAACTAATGGAGGTGGATTGTAAGATGTGTTCCTGTAGCCTTTGGGAGACATAGGGTTCATTAGCCTTCAGGCACTCTTTTGATTACTCCCATTATTTATGGATTAGAGAATCAGTTTTCTTTTAATACTTTCATCTTTTTTCAAAGAAATCGTAAGTTTCTCTTTACTCTTACTGGAATTATTTCAATATTGCCATGAAATCGCAGAAAGAAAATTTTATTTTTGGGTTCTAGCCTCCCAATAGCTCTCTGGAAGAAGGTATAGCAGAGTGATATCCCTAAATGTGCCCATTATCTGCCTACCTTCATTTTTGTCCTCTTGGGACTTCCTTTGAGTGTCCCTCTCAACTCTCAGGTCCTGCTCATAAGGCAAAGAGTACCTGGGTGGGAGAGCTTGCTATAACATGGAACACCTGTGAGATGAGTGAGTGGAGGCCAGATGGAAAGTCAGAGAGGCCTTGCCTAACTAATCAATAGAAAATGAAATGCCATTTCTAAAATGGAGAAACAGAAACTTGTCAGTAAAGGCCTGAGTCACAGGCAAGAGAAGGGCAAAAATCCACCTCCAATTTGAGGTCCAAATCAAAGATTTGGCTAATGAAACCACAAGCAGTGAAAAGAGAAAGGAGTTTAGGAGGAATTTGGCTTCAAGATGTTCTGAGTTTTCAGTGACCTCTTTTTTGGGGAGTAAAAAAACCTCTGTCTTTGGTGAGATCACAGCTCATGACTTTCTTCTTATCTAAGTGTCTGATCCTTTGCTGTGTCCTTCTCCCCTACTGGATCTTTCAGTGTTGGAACATCCCAGGATTCTCTCTGAGTCTTCTTTTCTTACGCACTCACCTCAAGTGACATCATCTTGACCCACCGCTTGAAATAAATCTTTCCAATGACCCCAGATCTACATCTCTGGATTCTCCTCTACTTCAGATTTATATATCCAAAAATATCTTCTACATATCTGTTTAAAAAACAATCCAATCATAAAAAGGTAAAAAACTAAACACATGATTCTCACTCTACAACTAACTAGTTTGTGGGTTTTTTGGTTATGGTTCTTATTTTTTCTCTAGTGAGTATCCAAGCCCCAAATCTGAAAGTTATCCTTGATTTTTCTCTTTCCCTTAACGCCCACATAAAGCGCATCAACAACTCCTATTAAATTTACTTCCAGCCAAATGTGGTAACTCACAACTATAAACCCAGCACTTTGGAAGACCAGGGTGGGAGGACTGCTTGAGCCTAGGAGTTCAGGACCAACATGGGCAACATAGAGAGACCCTGCATCTACAAAAAAAAAATTTTAAGTTAGATGGGCATGGTGGTATGCATCTGTAATCCCAGATACTCAGGAGGTTGATGCAGGAGGATCATTTGTGTCCAGGAAATCAAGGCTGCTGTGTGCTGTGATTGTGCCACTGCACTCCAGCCAGGGCAACAGAGTGATAACTGACCCTGACTCGAAAAAACCCCACAAAATTTATTCTGAAACTCACCCTGTTCCCTTGCCTGGCCTGCTTATTTCAGTAGCCTAATGTTTCTTCTACTTCTCTCCACCTCCATGGTCCATTTGCTATGCCATAGCTAACCATAAACATAAACAGTAATTCGGATCATAACTTCTAATTATTTTTGATTATTCTGAGAACAGTATCTAAACTCCTCATCCTTACTTCTGATCTTCATAATCTGACTTCTTACTTACACACTCATTCCTGCTAGGACACTGACCTGGCTTCTGGTTTTCAAACACATCAGACCCCTTCTCGCTTTAGGACATTTGGTACTTGCTGTGTCTTGAGCTTGAATTCTCTACTTCCTGGTTCCTTCTTGGCATTCAATCCTCAACTTCAACAGGACTTCCTCCAAGAACTCATTTCCAATCAAACCTCCAAAATGGCCACCCAGTCGCTCACTCACACTCAATTTCAGTTCTTTGTCCAGCTCTATCAGAAGTATCCTCATCATTTCTATTTTATTTTTGCTATTTTTCTTTTTTATTCCTTTTTTTACTCTCATCATGTAGAGCTGTTCCTGGCGCAAAGTAAGAATTTAATTAATATCTGTGTAATCAATTAATGAATGATGGCCTGTCTTCCTAATGTGAGGCTCAATAATATTCCCTAAATCTCTGCTCTATTAATTTTTTGGGTGAAATTCTTTGATGTCAGGCAGTCATAAATTTGGAAACAAGCATGAATTTCTTTCTGAACGTGGGCCTGTTTATGTCCTGAGAACAATACAGTGCCTCATTTCCTGAAGCGCTTGGTGACAGGGCTGATACAGGAGGCTGCCATATGGTGTGTAGGTATGCACCTGCCATGACAACATTGTTGATAGCACTCACTGGAATAAACAGGAAAATGACTGGCTACGGAGGACTTGACATTTTGCCTTAGAGCTCTGAGGGGAAAACAGGCAAAACTTTTGAAAAAGTATATGAACGCATTAATTGGCATGTCATACACCTCCCTTGAGTAACACTAATTTGAGAAGAAGGAAAAAAATCTTCCAACACGTGATAGTTGAATATCAAGTGCTTTTATTTTATTATGTATAGCAGGCACAATTTTCATTGTGCATATACATGCAAGATCATCATGTGTGATGCATTCATGCTAATACCTGGAGGTTAAACTAATAGCCACAGTAGAAAAGATAAATGAGCATATCTCTTCTTTATGGGTTTGTTTATACTTCTGGCTTCTAGGACACTTAATTATTTGAGTTTAATGTACATGTTCTTGTTAGGACACATCATCAGCACATGACAAAATTGACTCAGCCTAATGTTCTGGTTTTAAAATATAGTATGTCAAACTAAAGAAATGATAGAAATACTTCAGTCCTTTCCCCCCACACACACACACATGAGAACAATGTTTCAGAGAGGTTACATCATTTCCCCAAAGTTCTATAAGGCCATAGCAGAGACAAAGTAGAACACATGCTATAGAAATGTAAACACATTTTAATATACTGACTAACATATTAAAAGGAAAGCTCCAATTAATAAAGGGAGTTTCTCGATCTCATGTATTCATCAGTTCATTATGTGACATAAAATTTGGACATACACACATATATACAAATGCCAGATACTGTATTCTGTCTTTTTTCATTGACCTTTGTTTTTAATTTGATGGTTACTAAGTTGCAATGCTAGTCAAGTCATCTTTTTCTTCTATGATTTAGATTTTTAACTAGACAAAGAGTTATTTATAATAAATAACCATAACACATTTTACACACATAAGAGTTACACGCAGTGATTAATATCTTGTAGAGCTTTTCCAGGGAGCAGTCAAAAGCCGTAAATGTAAATATACATAAAGAGCATACACCTCTCACCCACCTTCCTTATAATTCACTCCTCTAGGGAACACTGATATTATTTACAAAAGCTGTGCATGATCAAGAGGGTATAAAAATGCTGGATTGCTTAGACACAGGCATCTCTACTATATGGATGACTGGAAAGGTCAGGAGACAAAAATGAAGCTTTTTAAAAATATTACTAATACATTAGAGAACTTTAATTGTGTAATCTAATTTTAAAAGTCATAAATGCTCAGTAATAGCTGTTTTGACTAAAGAAAAGAGGGGAAAGGGGGAAGGAAAAAAAAGAAGAAAAAAAAAAGAAAAAGGAAAGAAAGATTAAATAGCCTTCTTTATGCACCAAAGCAATTAAAGAGACATGAGAATGAAAGATGAAGGAAAGATCAGTTCTTGAAGCTGTAGTGATGGTGACATCTAACTTCTAGAAGCTAGACATTAATATTGCCCTCTATTGGTGGCAACGTCAACATTTCTATATAGGAGCAACTTAGGTGCCACAGTCCTACTGGCAGCAGCAGCTATGGGCTTGTCTTGAAGCCACATTCAACAAGCACATTACTATTAACTTAGATCATATATTTATTTGGGTAGACTTGGGGGACTGTTTAAAATCTAGGGATGAGACAATACTAAAGCACCCTCCTCCACATACGCACAACTCACCTTTTAGATTTGCCACTTCAGTTTGAATATACATGTACCCTTTTATACTTTTTATTTTTATTTTTTATTTTTTTGAGTTGGAGTCTCACTCTGTTGCCCAGGCTGAACGTCAGTGGCACGCTCACGGCCTCCACATCCTCAATCTGCTGGGCTCAGGCAATCCTTTCACCTCAGCTTTCCAAGTAGCTGGAACTACAGGCGTGCACCACCACACCTGTTTTTGTTTTTTGTTTTTCCTTGATTTACTGTAGAGATGGGGATCTCAGCAAGTTGCCCAGGCTGGTCTTGAACCCATGGTCTCAGGAGATCCTCTCACCTCAGTCTCCCAAAGGCGTGAACCATCACGCCCGGCCACCCTTTTATACTTTTTATAATGAAGAAGCAATAGCTAATGTGGGAATAAATGGGATGGAAAAAAATGCCTTATTAGAACTGAAAGTACCTGAGAAATAATCAGTCTGATGGCCATACAAAGGGCAGAACAAACTTTTGATAATTATTAACTGTGAGTGATAGAAATATGGAGATTTTATTATAGTAGTCTCATGAATTTATGTATATTTGAAAGTGTTCATAATAAAGAAAGAGAAGCAGGCAGACAGAATGAAAGAAAAAGGAAGAAAGAAAAAAGGGAGAAAGAAAGTAGAAGGGAGGGAGAGACAGAGGGAAAGAGAAAGTTTTCAAGTCCTATGGAAAAGAAATACTGATCATTTCCCCCAGTCTAGGGTAACTACCATTGCAAAGGACTTTGCACACTCTGTACTTGTACCATGTCTAAGTAAACCAGAACCCACATTCTGACCCTTTGACATGGTTCCTTTTCTTTTGCTGAAATTGCCCCACCAACTGCCTCAACTCTTGGGAACCAGTAGTCCCTATGAGAGGTTCAGAAACAAGGAGAGTCTGGATCAATCCAAAAGCAGAAAATCATTCATGATGTCGAAACACCTCACGTTCTCAGTCCTCTGTTACTCTGCTCTGTAGCACCAGAAAGGTAAACCCTGCCGATCTGCCTCCAGAATGTACAGCTGAATCACGGACAACCAGGTGGAGTACAATTTTATGACTCTTATTTGCAATTTCTGTTGAGACTCTTTCATTTCTTGAAAATTTCTTACTACTCAGTAGGCCCAGAAATACATGTCAACTTCTCATATGCCAAATTAAGAACCTGCCATTTCACATGCCAAATTCAGAAGGTGTTTAGAAGGAAAAATAGAGGAATTTGGCTAGATAAGTATGAGAAGTTAGCTGTTCATAGAAAACTGAAATGAGTAGACAGACCCACTGGTATTCCAGTCCAGATACTGTTTGACCCAGTGCTGTAATGCACTTATCTGGCCACACACAGGCTGAAAAAAACACTGGGAATATTGGCAGGGTCCTTTGGAAGTAATATTTTATAAAGTCCAATAAACCCACCAAAAGGTTACAAAGAACATGGTAGGTGCCAAACGCTGTGCTATGACCTGGAAATAAGATACAAATGACCTCAAGTAAGTCAAGGTAAAATGGGTAGGATTAAGAGAGGTATCAACAATGAAAATGCACTGTGACATATGTATTCCCAGACACTTATATAGGAGAAGTCACATGAAGACTGCAAGGAAAGGCTAGAAAGAGGACATGGCATTTGAGCTGAGTCTTGAAGGATGAATAGCTCACCTGTTGAAGGTATGGGAGGAGAGTGTACTGCAGCTGGAAGGAGCAGCATGAACACAGTCCATGGACCACCATGAGGGGACTTCCATTCCTTCAACTACAGAGACCTTCATCCACTGAGTGTGACAGTCTTTGGGCAAACATTATAATGTGCTTTTGATGAGTGAAGCACCATGTCCCCAAATTGGGTAGGCGTGATGCAAACAGCAATGAGATGTGGTCCCTGTTCACTGGGAAGCCTACTCACTGCTGCTAATGTGGGTCTTACCCCTACTCAAGCTGGAGATCAGGAAGCAGAAAGGGTTCTACTCCTACCCTGGGCAATAGCAGAAAACTCAAGCCCTGCAGGGCAGAGATTTAAGAGCAAGAGGAACTGGAAAACATAAGACTTAGACACAATTTTCCATTTAGCAAAGTGTGGCTCTCTTGGCCTTTCCTCATCCTTCCATTGGGTTTGCCTTGGGCCCTTCTTTCTTCCCATTTGCTTCTTGTCACACCCCAACCCCAACTACAGAGGCTCACCCACAACCCTCAGGACCTCCAATACCCAAAAATTCCACCGGTGACTTTACCCTAGATTACTTTTCCCAGAAATGGCACTTTAAAACTGTGCCCTTTTCCCCCCCAAATCTTCCATTCCTTCAATTACAGAGACTCAGTTTGATATTAAGAGGAAAAATGATCAAAGTAAAGTAGTTCTTAATAAGGTGAGAATGATTAAAATTCTCTCAAGTATCCTGGGAATGATCTGTTTTTTCTTTTAATATCACTGTTTAACTCAAATTCTAGGTGGAATTTCTAGCAGTTTAGAAGAAATGCTTTAGGGTGGGGACTTGTTTCAATGGTCTAGTCTACAACTAGAACAGGTTCCGCTACTCATACAGAAGGTGACCAGCAGAACCAGGAAAGGAAGCAGTCATTCTTAGGGCTTTCTAACTCACTCTCCTATGTGAGAGAGGATACAACTTCTGTTGTTCTTTTTCTTTCCTTAATCTGCTCCACCAATTCACGGTGTGCCCTAGGCTGCCATGGGTTAATCTGCCTGGTTAAGAAATGCCATGGGAAACAGCTGCCCAGAAGCAAGGCAAACATAGCTCTAGTGCCCAGGTCTACCCTGGTCAGTTTCCTGCCACCAGAACTTAGAGTATTCAATCAAGGACTCACGGAAGACCAGCTGCCTCAGTCAGAGAAGCCTCCTATCCCTCCTTCATTCACCCACCTTGCTAAATTCCCTTTTCCTTTCCTTTCCTTGTGATCAGACATTCCATAGGTGTTCAGAATTGGGTTCAGATTCTAGTTTCCCTCTTAGTCATCAGACTCAGGTCCTGTCCTGTTTTCCAGTTCTTATAAATATTCAGTCAGGTCTTCCTAGGAGGCCTTGGATCCCCAGGCCCCTATCAGTAGTGTGCCAAATCTCATATCTTCTTCTGAGACATAGCCCTGACAAAGCCATCTCTGGCTCAAATCTTACCCCAGTTGGGCTCCCCGTGAGTAGAGAATTTATCTTCTGGGAACTGTCGCATCAGGCCCTCCTCAAATGCTTTGGGTTATATATCCATTAGTGAGACAAGCCCATACCCTAGGGGGTTGTTCCTGTAGTGTTGTCACATGGGCAAGTGGTCACTAAGGCCTGTCTCCTCCTAGTGTGGTATGATCCTAGCAGCCTTGTTACCAGAAAGAGCAACTTCTAAGGAGACTATGACCCAAATCTTGCCAAACTGAGAAGATCAGGAGTCTGGAATATTTTTACTTCTTTGTTTCTCCAGTTTCAGTTTCAGGAAAATAGACAAAAGTAATCTCGAAGGGTGACAGGAATCTTATCAGCCCAAGAGAACTCAAGGAAACCTCAGCTGTTTTGCAGACTCGTTTGTTTATTTTCTATGCAGTCACCCTGATAGCCCCCACTGGGCTCACTTCCCTTCCTTGTAAACAACTGGTTCTAATTAAACTTTTTCTGTTGGCTGAAGGTATATAACCTTGGAGAGTCCATTAAAAATGGCTTCACTCTTAAGACTTCAAAAAGTGCTTGGTCCCTTTGTCAAGCCCTCGACAAGGTTAATTTATGTCGTCGCTATCTTACTCTGAAGGACTCTGGTTACTTCACATCTGTTCTCTGTCTAATCTTTGTAGGAACGTTGTGGTGGTCTTGGCAGCTCAATACATCTAGTGGGCTCTTAACTGTTTCCTGCCCAAAGTGTCCAGGCGTTCAGATTTGATTTTCTCTCCCCCTTTGCCCTCATAAAAGCTTTTAATTTCCTCTCAGTCGGTGTCCTGGCCCTTTCGTGTTCTCTGACTGCAGCACAGAGGAACTGTCCTGCTCCCCAGACTGAGTGACTTCAAGGAGAGACTGGGAAGCCCTATATGAGGCAATTATTATTTCATTTTCAAAATGGAGAGAAAAGATGATATGGGAGGGGAAATTATGCAGGAAAATATGTATGATAGACAACATGCTTTTCATTTTCTGGTTGCAATGAGAATTTTTAAAAAGTAAATAGAATAAAAGTATCAGCATATATTACATCAGTAAGGGCAGTCCTTTGTAAAAGCTTTGCTTTTACTGTGCATGCACATGTGCTTGTGCACATGTGGGTGTTCCTGGTGATAATCTAGAATGTACTTTTTCTTTTAAGTTGCAGAAAAAACATTTGCAAACTACTGATGAGGTGCATTTAGAGACAAGTTTTAGCTCTGTAGCCTTGCTATTTTCCACCAGTGTGACTGTGAGCAGGTCTATTACTCCTCTGAGTCTGTTTTCTTATCTGCAGATTGAGAATGGTATATGCTCTACACACATTGCAGGGACTTCAAGAGAACCCCTATAAGATAATATGTATATAAGTTTTACACCAACTCTAAACTAATCAAAATCCATTCTGCAGACCAAAATGGACTCCACAAGAGTCCACTATTGTAGTGCTGGATGGCAGAAAAGAGGAAGTCTCGGGTCCACGCTTGGCTTTGGGCTACTAACCCTCATTATTTTATTTATTCAACAATATTTACCAGATGCCTACTATGCATGAGGGACTATTTTAGTGGCTAGAGATAAACAAAGTGCTTGCCTGCATGTTGCTTATACTCTAGTGAAGGGGAACAATTTTTTAAAGTGTGTAATATGATGTTAAAGTCTATGGAGAATACTATGAGTAGACTAGTGCATCTGTTAGCAATTTTATCTAAGATCCATGCAAGTTTTTTTTAGCAAGGTTGGTGGCTAAAAATGTTAGAAAATCAATGTGTGAATGTGTTACTTTGGAATAATGTGCTATATAAGGTACCCGAAGACTCTCCCTTAAGAACTTTCTCATACAATCTTGTGTATCTCTCAGTTATGTGACCATCCATTTTAATAAAAATAGGCTCTAAATTAACAAGCAGGACTTCTTGTCCAGAAGAGAAATAAACAAAGAATGTATTACCTGAACTAGTGACAAAAGCCAAAACATAAACAGGTTCAAAACAGATTTAGATAAATACACAGATAATAAATACATAGTAGCACAACAAATTTTTAAAAGAAATTATATGATCTATAATAAGGGGTCCTAAGAGACTGTGGGTGCTCTCAGCTCTTTGGCCCAAGCCATCTCCTAAGTCATATATCATCATCAACACTATATAACTGCTGCATTATGTCTCAAATTTTGGTGATTATCAAATCACCATTCAAATTAGCAAACCACAGAAGTAGATAATAGAACACCTGAAGCAATAAGACAGCCAGTGGACTAGAGATGGGAAGCCTGGGGTGCATCCTAGCTTCTAGTTTTAACAAGTTACAATTTCTGGGCTTTTTTGTTTTTCGCTTTTTGTGTTTTGTGTTTTTTTTTTTTAGTTGGAATCTCACTCCGTCACCCAGGTTGGAGTACAGTGGCACACTCATGGCCACCCCAGCGTCAACCTGCTGGGCTCCAGTGATCCTTCCACCTCAGTCTTCCAAGTAGCCAGAACTACAGGTGCACACTACCATGCCTGGATATTTTTTATTATTATTATTTATTGTAGAGACAAGGTCCCATCAGATTGCCCAGCCTGGTCTTGAACCCACGGGCTCCGGCAATCCTCTTGCCTTGGTCTTCCAAAGTGAACAAGTTACAATTTCTAAGCTTCACTTTCCTCTTTGTAAAACCATTAGTCTCAATGATATTTGAGACCCCGTTCAAAAAAACAAAAACAGAGAAACACTCATATGAAATTTTATCATGAGATAATTCCTTTATTTGCAGAGAAACCAGACAGCTATTGCCATGACATTTTATGAAGGAATAATACGCTTGTGAATTAACCATGATCTTATGATCTTAGATCTGTCCTTCAGTCTTATATACTCAGAGAGTTAAATTTGTCAGTCCATTGGAAGTGAGACTGTTTCTCAAAGGCAGTGCACTTAGACAAACAAATAGGATTTGTTTATTTATTTATTTATTTTTTTTTGAGTTGGAGTCTCGCTCTGTCGCCCAGACTGGAGTGCAGTGGCCACTCCAGGTCACCGCAGCCTCGACCTGCTGGGCTCCGGCAATCCTTCAGCCTCAGCCTTCCAAGTAGCCGGAATTACAGGCATGCGCTACCATGCCCGGCTGATTTTTTTATTTATTGTAGAGATGAGGTCGTGCTGCCCAGGTGGGTCTCAAACCCGCGGGCTCAGGCAATCCACTCACCTCAGCCTCCCAAAGGTGCGGGATTACAGGCTGAGTCACCGAGCCCGGCTATTTATATATAAGAAGAAATTTAAATTTTTAAAAAAATATGTCTATAACAAGATTAGCAAATTACACCTTGTGGACCAGCTCTGCCTGTTGCCTACAGGTGTAAATAAAGTTTTATTGGAGCACAGCCACGCCTATTAGTTTACCTATTGTCTATGGACGCTTTGGTGCCACAGTGGCAGAGTTAAAAATTTGCAACAGGGACCTATTGCCTGCAAAGCCTAAAATATTTATAATCGTGTCTTTTACAGAAAGTTTGCCAGTCTCTGGATGAGAATATTTTTGTCAACACACTGAGCACATTCTCTTCTTAAAGGAAGAAATTAAACTAGAGTGAGAAGTTTGCTTAGTGATCACAGGAGTGGGTTTTCTTTGGTGACATTAAGGAGTAGTTCTCAGCTAAGAAAACATGAGACATAGTTGTTTGCTACAGGTAGCAGCTTAACAAGGGAGTCATAATATTAAAATCCATCAAACAAGTTTATTTTTCCTTTGGGCTGTGCTTGTATAGACACTGCCAACATTTGCTTATCTCTGTCTTTTGTTATTGTAACTCCATTGCTGAATAATCCATATCAGATCAATATCTTCTTTGTGTAGCATGAACAAAATTGGTTTTATTTCCTCCCTCTGTAAAACCCACTTCAACACAAGTGACACATCTGAATGAAATACAGATGTGACTCCAAAACCATGAAATGTAATATAGACGTAAACTCCAGGTTCTCTCAAGTGGTGGTAAAGGGTAGCTATGCAGCAAATTTTTTTCTTTTTCTGAAAAAGAAATTTTCTCTTCTTTTTTTTTAATTTAAAGATATGGGGTACAATCCAGGATCAGGTATACAAATGGTCATTTTGCATGTACCCTTGTTGATGAGGTGTGGCCCACCTCCCCTGGCAGTTTCCAAAAATCATCTTTAGCTATCTTCCTAATGTTAAATTTTGAAATTTTCTTTTTCCCTATTCAACTTTTCACCCTCTATCTTCCATCTTCCATCTTTTCCCCACTACACAGGCATCTGCCTTTATCATTTTGAATTTTAATTCTCTGGGTATCACCACACTTTTACCTATATACACCAACTTAGCTTCTTTCATACACCAACTTAGCTTCTTTCAACTTCTCTTTTTATTTTTATTTTAAAGATGTGGAGCACAATTCAGGGTTAGGTATACAAATGATCATTGTACAGGTAAATTTTGGGCCTCGCTTTGGTTCCCACTTCACCTGGTTGAGATCAGATACCCTCAATGATGAAGTGTGTACCATTCCCCCCTGGCAGTTTCCCACTACTGCCAATTATGATAATTATTCCAGGTCCACTTATGAATGAGAACATGTGGTACTCAGTTCTTTGTTTCTGTGATAGATCACTGAGTATTATAGACTCTAAGTCCTTTCAAGTTGCTGTGAAGTTCATAATTTTGTCCTTTATGACTGTGTAATAGTCCATCATGTATATGTACCACATTTCTTTTTATCCAGTCCACTTTTGATAGGCAGCATAGTTGGTTCCATGTTTATGCTGTTGTGAATAATGTTGCAATAAACATGCATATGCAGGTATTTTTTTCACAGTGATTTGAGTTCCTCTGGATATATTCCCAGAAGGGGGATTGCTCAACTTCTCTTAATTATGTTCAACACTTCTCACAAACATTCCATGGCCAAGCAAGTGGAAGGAGGAGGGAGGGAAAAATTTAAAAAAGAAACAGAAGAAAGCTTGCAATTTTGAAATCTTATCCTTGCCATATTTCAATATGTACATTGTAATTTGCTAAAATATGCTTCCCCCTTTAAAAATATATGTTAAAATCCTAACCCCCGGTACCACAGAATATGACCTCATTTTAAAATAGGATCTTTGCAGATTCAATGAAAGATCAAGTCATACTGAAGTAGGATGAGTCCCTAATCCAATATAATGGGTGCCCTTATAAGAAGACAGTCATGTGAAGAAAGAGACACACAAGGAGAATGCCATGTGACAAGACTGAAATGATGCAGAGATTGGAGTGGTGTAGCTGCAAGCCAAGGAATGCCAAAGATTGCCAGCAAACACTAGAAGCTAGAAAGAGCCAAGGAAAGATATACATATCAGAGGGAGTAGGGTTCTGCTGTCACCTTTTCTATTTTTAGCTTTATCAAGATATAATAGGCAAGTAAAAATTGTATATAGTTATCATGTACAAATGATGTTCGGAGATATGCATACATTATGAAATGACTAAGTCAAACTAATTACCACATTGACCAACTCACATACTTATCATTTATTTGTGAAAAACATTTAAGATCTACTCTTTTAACTATTTTCAAGTATACAGTACATTATTATTAACTGTAGTTACCATGATGTACCAAATATCTCCAGAACTTTTTTATCCTAACGGAAACTTTGTATGCTTTCATCAACATCTCTCCATCCCCCTGCTCTCCAGCCCTGGCAACCACCATTCTACTCTTTACTTCTAGGAGTCAGACTTTTTAGGCTCCACATGTGAGATTATGTAGTATTTGTCTTTCTATGCCTGACTTATCTCACTTAGCATAGTGTCCACTAGGTTCATTCATGCTGTCACCAATGGTAGAATTTTCTTCTCTTTGAAGTCTGAATATTATTCAATTTTATATGGACCACATTTTTTCTCCATTCATTCATTGAGGGACACTCAGTTAGATTCAATGTCCTTGTCATTGTGAATATTACTGCATTGGGATGCATGCTCTCTCTTTGACATACTGACTTCATTTCCTCTGGATATGTACTCAGAAGTGGAATTTCACATCATATTTTTACTTTTTTGAGGAACATCCATACCATCCTCCATAGTGGCTGCATGTATTTATATTCCCACTGAGAGTATACAAGTGTTCCCTTTTCTCCACATCCTCATCCACCCATTATCTTTTGTCTTTTTAATAATAGTCATTCCGGCAGGTATGAGGTGATGTCTCATTATGTTTTAATTTTCATTTTCCTGGTGTTAATAATATTGCATTTTTTCATGTGCCTGTTGGCCATTCATGTCTTTCTTTGAGAAAAGTCTCTTCAGGTCCTTTACCTATTTTTTTAAGATCAGATTTTGTTTTATTTTTTGCTTTTTTTTTTTCTATTGAGTTGTTTGAGTTCTTATATATTTGAATATTAGTCCCTTATCAGATGTATGGTTTGAAAGTATTTTCTCCTATACTGTAGGTGTCTCTTTACACTGTTGATTATTTCTTCTATTGTGCGGAAGCTTTTTCGTCTGATAGAATCTCATTTGTCTATGTTTGTTTTTTTTGCCTGAGCTTTTAGAGCCATATACAATCAATCAGTATTCAAATCAATGGCAAGAAGATTTTCCCCTATGTTTTCTTCTAGTAGTTTTATATTTTGGGGCCTTACACTTAAGACCTTGGTCGACTTTGAATTGATTTTTTGTATATGGTGTGAGAAAAGGGGCTAAGTTTATTATGCTGCCTGTGAATATCTAGTTTTTCCAATATGATTTATTGAAAAGACTATCATTTCCCCATTGGAAACGGTATAAAGGATTAACTGCTAATACATAGATTTATCTCTAGGCTCTCTGTTTTGTTTCATTGATCTATGTGTCTGTTTTTATGCCAGTACCATGCTGTTTTGATTACAAGAGATTTGTAGTCTATTTCAAAATCAGCTTTGTTCTTTTTGCTCAAGATTAATTTAGCTATTCAGGGTCTTTTGTGGCTCCACACAAGTTTTAGGATTGTTTTTCTATTTCTGTGAAAAGTATCTTTTAAGTACTGATAAATATTATACTGACGCTATAGATCATTTGAGAGTATGGACATTTGACAATATTAATCCTTTCAATCCATGAAAATAGGATATT
This sequence comes from Carlito syrichta, assembly GCF_000164805.1. Taxonomy (NCBI): domain Eukaryota; kingdom Metazoa; phylum Chordata; class Mammalia; order Primates; family Tarsiidae; genus Carlito; species Carlito syrichta. The sequence continues at coordinate 109,898 of NW_007249298.1, read as the reverse complement.
TTTTCATTTATTTGTGTCTGCTTTAATTTATTTCTTCAGTGTTTTATGGTTTTCAATGTGAAGAAATTTTGTCTTTTGGGTAAGTTTATTCTAAGTATTGCATACTTTTGATGTCATTGTAAAAGAATTGTTTATTTCTTTTTTGATTAAGAAAACATTATTATTATTATTATTATTTTAGTTGGAATCTCACTTCTGATGTGTCTTTTAATTTTACTCATTTATTAGTTCTGAACTCATTTATTCTAAAAGTTTTTTGGTGGAGTCTTTGGGAGTTTTCTATGTATAAGATTACATCTGCAAGCAGAGACAATTTCATTTCTTCCAGTCCCATTTGGATGCCTTTTACTTCTTTCTCTTGCCTAACTGCTCTAGCTAAGACTTTCAGCAATATATTGAATAGAAATAACAAGAACACACATCTTTTCCTTGTAACTGATATTGAAGAAATAACTTTCATTTTCACTGTTAACTGTGATGTTAGCTGTGGGAATGTGATATGTGGTCTTTATTGTGTTGTGGTATATTTCTTATACACCTGGTTTGCTGAGGGTTATTATGAAAAGGTATTGCATTTTGCTGAAAACTTTTTCTGCATCTATTGAGATTATTGTATACTTTTTGTCATTCATTCTGTTAATATCATGTATCACAAGGTGATTTGCATATCTTGAACCATACTTGTATGTCAAGGATTAATTTGATTTGATCATGGTGGATGATCCTTTTACTGTGTTATAAATTTGGTATATTAGTATTTTGTTGAGGATTTTTGTTTTGTTTAGGATATTGGCCTATAATTTTTCTTGTCCTTGACTCGTAGTGTCCTTGTCTAGCTTTGGTGTCAGGGTAATGCTGTATTTACAAACTGAGTTTGTAAGTCTTCTCTCCTTTTCTAATTTTTGAAAGAGTTTGACAAGAGTTAATATTAACTCTTATTTAAATGTTTGGTAGAATTCAGCTTTGAGAACTGATCTTTATTTTGATGATTTTTTATTATTGATTCAATTGCCTTGCTTATTACTGGTCTTTTCAGATTTTCTATTTCTTCATAATCAATCTTGGTAGGGTGTGTGTTTCTAGGAACTTATACATTTTTTTCTCTGTTATCCAATTGTTGGCATATAATTGTTTATAGTAGTCTTATAATTCTTTGCATCTGTGTTGACAATTGTAATGTCTCCTCTTTTATTTGAATTTCATTGATTGAGTCCTCTATTTTTTAAGCTGGCTTAGCTACAAGTTTGCCTATTTTATTTATCTTTTCCAAAAGTCTACTCTTAGTTTCGTTGATCTTTTATATTTTTCCCTCATGTCTATATTTTATATTTCTACTTTGACCTTTGTTCATTTTTTTCTTCTACAAAGTTTGTCCTTAGTCTGTTCTTCTTTTTCTAGTTCTTTGAAGTATAACAATAGGTGTTTTTTTTTTTAATTCTTTATTCTTTTCTAATGCAGGTGTTCGTTACTATAAACTTCCCCCTTAGAACTGTTTTAGTTGCATCTTAAACTTTTTGGTATATTGTGTTTCCATTTTCATTTGTCTCAAGTTTTCTTTTATTTTCCTTTAGATTTTTCTCCTTAATCCATTAGTTGTTTGAGATGGTATTGTTTAATTTCTGCATATTTATAAATTTTTCAGTTATCTTTTTGTTATTGATTTCTAGTTATATCATTGTAATTAGAAAGATACTTAATATGATTTCAATCTTCTTAAATTTTTCAAGTCTTATTTTATGGTCTAACATATGATCTATCCTGAGGAATTATTCATATGTGCTTGAGAAGAAGGTGTATTCTGCTGCTGTTCTGTAAATATCTGTTAGATCTATTTGGTCTAAACTGTAGTTTAAATCTAAAGTTTCCTTATCTAGTTTCTGTCTGGATGACCATATATTGTTAAAAGTAGGACGTCAAAGTCTCCACCTATCATTGTGTTGCTATTGATCTCTTTCTTCAGAGCTATTCATGTTTACCTTTTATATTTAAGTGCTGTGATGGTGGGTGATATATATTTATAATTGTTATATCTTCTTGAAGAATTGACCCCCTTGTCATTATACAATGACTTTGTCTCATTTTACAGTTTTTGACTTAACATCTATTCACCAAATATAGTTACCTTTGTGTTCTTTTGGTTTCTATTTGTATTGATCTTTTTCTATTCCTTCATTTTTAGTTTATTTGGTTCCTTATAGGTGAAGCAAGTCTCTTGTAGACAGCATTTAGTTGAATATTTTAAAAATAATTTCAGCTACTCTTATTTCTTTAGATTGTAACATTTAATCTATTTACATTCAAAGGAATTATTGATAGATAAAAACCTACTACTGCCTTTTTTTGAAGATTATTTCTTTCCTCCTCTCTTTATGATTTCATAATTTTTTGTAGTGTTATGCTTTGATTTCTTTATTTTATGTGTGTCTACCGTAGGTTTTTTTTACTTTGAGGTTATCATGAAACATACATGAAAAATCTTATAATGGTTTATTTTAGCTGACAACTTCAATAGCATACAAAAACTCCAGATGTTTATTTACCTCATTTTATGTTTTTGATGTCACAATTTACATCTTTATATATTGCATATCTCTCTCTTTTTTTTTTGAAAGAAGAACACGGAGAAGATCCCACAGTGGGAGGGGACCTGAGAGGGTTGCCCTGCATATCTCTTAACAAATTATTATACCTATAGTTATTTTTAATAGTTTTGTCTTTTAACTTTTATACTAGAAATATAAGTGATTTTACATACTACCATTACAGTATTAGAACATTCTAAATTTAATTATGTACTTAGTTTTACTAGTGAGTTTTATAATTTATATGTTTTCATGTTACTAATTAGCATCTTTTCATCTCAGCTTGAAGAACTCCCTTTAGTTTTCTTGTAAAGCAAGTCTACCAGTGATAAACTGCCCCCAACTTTTCTTTTGTGGAAAAGTCTTTATCTCTCCCTAACTTCTGAAGAACAGCTTTACCAAGTAAATTATTATTGATTGGCTTTTTATTTTCAGAACTTCAAAAATGCCAATTCTCTCCTGGTCCATAAAGTTTCTGCTGATAAATCCACTGATAGACTTATGAAGTCTTTTTTTTTAATGAAGTCTTTTTTGTATGTGAGGGACTTCTTTTATTTTGCTGCTTTCAAAAATGTTTCTTTGTCTTTCACTTTTGATAGTTTGATTATGACATGTCTTGGTGTAGTCTTCTTTGGGTTGACTCTAGTTAGAGAACTTTGAGATTCCTGTGCCTTGATGATTATATCTCTTCCCACATTTAAAAAGTTTTCAGTCATCAATTTCTTAAATAAGTTTCTGTCTCTTTCTCTATTTTCCTTCTTGAATTATATAATATGAATATTAGCTTTCTTGATGGTGTGCCATAAATCTTGTAGGCTTTTTACTTTTCATTCTTTTTATTTTCTCCTTTATTTTGAAATTGTCTTTGCACTTACAGAATCTTTCTTCTGCTTGATCAACTCTAATGTTGACACTCTATTGCATTTTAGGTTATTTATTATATTCTTTAGCTCAGAATTTCTTTTTGGTTCTTTTTAACTATCTCAATCTCTCTGTTAAAATTCTGATTTCGTTCATGTATTGTGTTCCCGATTTTATTGAGTTGTCTTTCTGTGTTCTCTTGTAGTTCACTGAACTTCCTTAAAATAATTATTTTAAATTTTTTGTCAGTTAATTCATAGATCTCCATTTTGGGGAGATTAATTATTGGAAAAGCATCGTCTTCTTTTGGTGGTATTATGTTTCCTTTGCTTTGTCATGCTTCTCATTGGCTTATGTTGACATCTGTGCATTTGATGGAACAATCACCTCTTCTAGATTTTATGGACTGGTTTTACCTTATGGCTACATTCTAAGGTACTAGCTGGGTGGAATTCAGCAATTCTGGCTCAGAGAGGGTACAGGTCTGTCAGTTGAGGTTTACATTGGCAAAGATTTCAGTTGCCCTCAGCAGCCAAAGTTCTGGGCATCTGCAGTGGTAGTAAGGCGTATTGAGGTCTTTGATGGTAAAGGCTACTGGGATCCTCCTGATTTCTTTTTTTTTCCACCACAAAAAATTGGGCTGAGGGCATCCCTCTGTTACAGGTCTAGCTTGCAGATATTCCTGTGGTGGCACTGGTGTCTGATGTGTGGGGCTCATGGAGTGGTCACAGAGTCATTGTCTGGATCATCAACACATGCAAGGGGCCACAGCTCTAAGGTCCAGAGCAGCAATAACACTGGTTCCTCACTGATAATGGTGTGTGAGATGTGAATGCTTGTGGAGTAGCCAGGGAACTGGAGTCTAGAGTGAGGACATAGGCTAACTTGCTGTGGAAGCAGAGCCAGCGTCTTGAGTGTAAGCGTGCCCAGAAAGCCCATAACTCCATGGCCCAGGATGTGGACTAGCCCACTGCAGCACTTGCTCTGATGTCTGAGGCACTGATATTCTCAGTGAAGTCATAGAGCCAGGTTTGGAATGTGGGCACGGAAGACACTAAAATGTAGTCTCCCCGGTGTCAGAGGCCTAAGTACTCACAAGTAGCAGTAGTAGAGCTGGTGTCCTTAGTGCAGGTACATACAGAGCAACTGGGGCTCCAAGGCCTAGGACAGGGTTAGCCTGCAGCTGTAGTGTCTTCAGCGTCTGAGGTATGAGCACATGCACTGTGGTTGCAGGTGGGTCTAGATTGCAGGCACTCATAGAACAGCTGCAAAACCAGGGTCTGGCATGCTGGAACATGCTGAGTGGCTGCAGGTCCAGAGGCTGAAGTATGTGCAGGGTTTGAAGATGTGGAGCTTTCAGTCCCAAGACAGCACAATCAGCAGTTCCTTCTTGAGGGTGGGAGTACAGTAGCATCCCTCTCACCAGTGAGGTCACAGCAGAGATGGTGTTAGTAACCTCAAAGATGGGAGAGTTCTCTGCAGAGGAGGCAACTGAGGACCATGGCGCCACCTGCTGTGTAGCTGATCCTGACAGCTTCTCCCTTTTTCTTTCTTCCCAGCCATCTCTAGACATCTCCCCAGCAATCTTTTCTGTGCAGTTATTCTCCATTTTTTTTCCTCCATTATGTTGCTGCATATTCTTATTTGGACCCTTGAGCTCCCCCAAATCTTTTTTTATTTGTGGATATCTGCCTGTTTGTTGTTTTTTGTGTAGGGAATGAAGACTGGGATTTCCTACTCTGCCATCTTGCTGATATCACTTCCTCAGTGCTGTCATCTTGATGTTACACTTCTGGTCTCCAGAACTGCGAGGCAATAAATTTCTGTTGTTTCAAGTCACCTAGCTTGTGGTTCTTTGTTATAGCAAACTAAAGCATAAATATGTTGAGTTCAATCTTGTGCTTTAGTGCAAGACTTTGTTTACCCCAAATCTGTTTCATGGCAATGGTTTTCTAGCTCAACACTGAGGAAAATCCATTTCTCTTTTGCCAATTTTTCAGAGCACCTCATCTTTGACCCCACTTATTTCCTATACCTGGGAAGGTAGACATTTTTCTATAAGAATAGTTTATTTTCTGTCTAGCCTAATAAATGCTTTTTTAAAAATGTGTGCACAAAGTTCTGTGTCTTGTACAAGAGCACACTTAGTAAAAGGTACTTTTCCTTAGACACTTCTAACACATGTAGAGTTCTCTTCCATGGGCTTCCAGTGGGTTAAGAAACTGAAGCCCTCAGCCCAAGGCCCTTATTTTCTATGACCATGATTTACCGCATTACTCACTAACCTTCACGTCTGGAATCAGTCATGCTCCTCCCCCAAATCACACACAACTCACATAGATCAACATCTTTTAAGAAACATACAGGTACTGGCCCAGTTACTGGTAAATAACAGTGGTGATGATGACAGGAGTCTTTGACTTTTTAAGCCTTAAACTTAGCTCAAGAATTTTGATTCATAGCTGGATACAAAATACTGTGTGAATGCTGATTAGCAGGTGGTCCCATCAGGTGGATGAATTGCTTATGCTTTCTCCATAGTTATTCACAGTTCATTTTCCCTTCAGAATTTTTTAGGTAAGAGTTTGGAGCTCTTGCCTGTTTGGGTTTCAGATCCTGGAAGGAATGCAATGAAATTTTTTGGCACTCTCTATTGAGTGATTTATGTGCTGCTCCCATTGGATAATTTGTTTTACGCATGTGTGATAGGGCTGGTGCTGGACTTCTGCTTTGGAAACCATTGCTTCAAATTTGCATGTGTTGGCTCATCTAGATCCTGCGACTTTACATTTGGATGAAAAAAAAATCCTTCCCCAAGAGATAGTTATACTATATTCTGAGGGAAAGTTTCCTGAGATTTTTTTTCTCTCTTTTTATTTTTCCGTTGGAAAGAATTATTAAGACACAAAGAACAGGAACTTTGCTTCTCAATGTAGAAATGCTGATTTTAAGATTGGCAGAGAAAATACCCAGCTAAAATAACTTGGAAAAATGTTGGAAATTTCTTTCAGGAACATGATATATGGAGACAAGATAACTAAAACAAGAATCACTGAGGCCTCCAACAAGCATCAAAGCAGGAAACTCTGCAAAGGCATCTGGTAAGAGTTTTTCCCTTTGATGATAGTAGATGACTAGTGGCCCTTCCAGTTCTAAGAAGAGCATTGTCCTTGTTAAATAAAAAGAACTGCAAACAAATCATTTCCAAATTACCCTAAGGGTAGCAATGTTGAAGCATCAACTCTCTTGGAATAACTCCTTTCAGAGTCATCTTCTAGGACAGTAGCAAATATGCCAGATTCATAAATAATAATATCAGTCATAATATCTTACAATTTTAGAGTTGGAAGATGGAAGAGATATTTTTGCTGGGCTTTAGAGAGGCTATTGAGTGTATTCAATGTAATGAATGTAATGTAATAAGATGACATGATCTCGATCTTTCACTTTTAGTTGGGAGTTCTGCAGAGTGAAAGGTCAGGCCCACAGTGCAAAAATCAGGATACTAGTGCTAACAGAGGTTACATCTGGAAGCATGGTTTTTCAACAGGAACCCTGGATTTACAGGGAAGAACTGAATCTGGCTCATTAATATCTTTCTTAATGTAGAGTAATAGTGATTTTGTAGGAGTCAGTCACCATGCTTGGGGCCACAGGACAGACAGATGTACCCAGATCCATCTGTATAATGGCAAAGGTAAATCCGGGTACTCTGTGAGAAGGCATTGTATTAACAGCAGACAGTTGACTCATTGAAAAAAGTTTAACCAAAGAGAATTTAATGAAGAAACAGGGTTATGAGAACTGTCAAGTGATGTTGAAGTACTCTGAGACTAGCAAAGCAGGAACTTGTTACCACTCCTGGGTCTGAAAAGACTCAAAGAGGCAGTGCTGGAGCCGTGAGAGTTGGAGTGATGGAAGAGGGGCATCTGGCAAGTCATCTTGCCATGGATGCTGGAGTCACTGCCAGAACTGTAGTAAGGCAGGAAGGCAATGGGGGAATAAACACTTGGCCCCGCTCTCTTCCCAGCTGCAGTCTCCTGCACGTGCCTCCCCCTTTAGCCAAACTCATGGGAAGAATCCCGCAAAGATTCCCTGGGGATGCCGTCTTTTCAAGGCAGCCTTCCTAGGCACAGAAGAATAGAGAATGGATTTGAGACCGAGAAGGAGGCAGGCAAAAAATGTTTGACACAGGCACCGACAAGTGAAACAAGCTTTTCCTCCGCATGAAGTCGTCACCACAGTTTACCTTGAGGTGTCACTTTTGCTCTAGTTAGGGTCCCTTGTGTGATTCACCATCCCTCTCAACACATATGCTCACCCCTTAACTGTGTTAAGGGAGGGTAGATAGGTATTCCTTGCTGGAGGAGGGGAAAATAATAAGGAAGAGTACTGTTGCCAGAAATATATAAAACCTAAAATAAACCTTAGTATGAAAATGTGATTTCTAGAGAAGGAATGTACTAGCTTACAAAAAGAACTGAATGTCTCCCAAAGGAAAGCCATCTGAAAGGACAGAAGTTTCCTGGAGTGGGTGACAAAGGCTGAAAACAAGGGCTTCCTGGAAGTTCCTATAAGAGAGCTAATTTTGCACCATGACTGGACAATATAGAAGAATCCCCAGGTCTAGCCATTCAGAGCCAGCAATGTGCTTGTGAATCAGAAAAAGTTGTGATCTTGGCACCTAAGACTGGATGGGGACCTAGAAAAAGTTGTGATCTTGGCACCTAAGGACTGGATGGGGACCTAGAGCAGCAAGGATATACCAGATGCATTGGACAAAAATCCATCAAACTGGCATAAGCTGTCTTCTGTTACGAGGGTGACCGGCATTGATAAGTAACAGCAACTGAATTGATCAGAATCTTCTCTGCCTGTGCACCCCCTGCTGGGGAAAGTGGCCTATTGTCTCAACTTTATAACGTCTACTGCTCAGATAGAGAGACAAGACTTACACAGAGGAGAACACAAGAAAGTGAACAAAACTGGTATTATGTGCCAGAGGATTTCAGGAACAAGGAAGATTGTTGTGGACGATCACAGAAGGCTTGTGGAGACTGAGACTGGAACTGAGCCCAACAGAATGAAGACTGTTTAGGGAGGCAGAGGAGAAAGGAGAGAGCCACATTCCAAACAAAGATTTCCTAGGTGGAAATGCAAAAGGCATGCTGGGATGATGGTGACTAACTCATCTGGCTAAGGAAGAGAGCACTGAACACGTTTGAGAGAGAGAGGTGATGAAAGTAGTGTTTAGAGAAAATCATTCTGGTCATGGGGTGCCGGATGTAGTACACTGGCGAGCAACTGGAGTCAAGGAGACAAGTTAGGGAACTGTGCTGGCTAGGAAATAGTTCAGACATAAAATGATAAGGGCTTAGACTAGAGGGGATGGCAGAATGGGCCAACTCAAGAGACATTGATTGATAAGGAATGATTACCAGGCCTTGATAACTAATTGAAAGTGGAGAGAGGGTTGAAAAGAGGAGGAACCAATCATGAACATGAGGTTTTCAGCCTTAGTGACTCACACAATGATCATGTCATAGAGATCTGGCAAACTAGTTGGGTGGGGGTCCTAATAAAGAAGTAATTATGTGATGAATTGAAGGTTTTAGTAAGTCATCTGGATTCTTTAAAAATCAGTAAATCATCTGGGAAGGTATTCTTTGGTGATATTCTTCTGCAGACCTAAATTCAAGAACTCATTAAGTGACACTATTGTCCACCATTTTCTCAAACCTAAAACCTAAGAATCACCCTCACTGAGTCTTTCTCCATTGCTCTCAAAATTAATGTGTCCAAATTACATTGTTTTTACTCTTACTATCACTCAAGTCTACCACTTTTCCCAATCTTATACTCTTTTTTTTTTTTTCAGTTGGAGTCTCACTCTGTTGCCCAGCCTGGAGTGCAGTGGCACACTCACAGCCACCGTTGTATTGACCTGCTTGGCTCCGGTGATCTTTCTGCCTCAGCCTTCCAAGTAGCAGAACTACAGGCACATGCTACTATGCCTGGCTGATTTTTTATTTATTGTAGAGACACGGTCTCGTCAAGTTGCCCAGGCTGGTCTTGAACCCGCAGGCTCAGGCAATCCACTCGCCTTAGCCTCCCAAAGTGCTGGGATTACAGGCTGATCAGTGAGCCCAGCCCAGTCTTATACTCTTTACCTTAGATTAGACCATCACCATCATCTTTTATCTGAAATTAGCAATTATTTCCCAAATAATGCCCTGCCCCCTCCATCACTTTCCACAAAGAAGCCAGAGGGTTCTCTCTGAATGAAAATCTGATCCTGCCATCTGGTGATTATATACCTTTTGTGGCTCCCTCAGGATAAAGCCTTAACAAAACACAATGATCTTCTCATGGTTGGCACCTGTTTTATTCTCTGCCCTTCTCTCTCATCATTCTATGTCTCACATTCTATGTCCCAGCCATATCGAGCTATTTGCATTTTACTGGACGTGTCATCTTCTCTCACTGTCTATCTTGCACGTGACTGCCCCCTCTGTTTGGAATGTCTTTCTTCTTTCGCACAGCATTGTTCTTCACACGTAATGTCAAAATATTTCTTTTTAGAGAGACTTTGCTGAACTTCCAATGTCAGATTAGGTAACTCTTCTTTGTGTTTCTCTCATACCTCATCCATTCCTCGACCACAGTTTGTATCACTGTGTAAAGTGAATTGCTTATTTACTTATCCATACCCCACCTTCCTTATCCACCTGATTATACTCTAAGTGACTTTTTTTGTTTCCCTGAATGAAAGAAGTACTCAAAGAGAAATATTTTGCCAATGTGGAAGAGGTGAAACAAAAAACAGCAGAAACGCTAAAAGGCATCAAAATTCACAAGTAATTTTGAACAGTGAAAAAAGCATCTCGATATGTACATTGCATAAAATAGAAAGTACTTTGAAGGTGACTGAAGTTTAACTATGTAAGAATAAACACACAATTTTTAACACATTCCATTTTAGGGGGCCCTCCTCATAAATCTGATTTTTTAAATCTCATTTTGATTAAATAACTCTTGGACATTATACAGTACATGTTCCATAAATGCTATTTCCTTCCCTTTTATGTATTGCTATTGTATTTGTACTTTCACTTGTTTGGAATTTAAGGCACCTTCAGACATTAAATTATAATAATGATCAAGGGCTGGGGACAGGGTAGAGTATAATCACAGAAAAGGGTTAAGATCTTTCTGAGAGATTTTGTCAGGGAGAAAAAGGAAAGTGTCTCAGGGAAGCAAAAATGATGCTGTTGGAGAAGACAGAAGAGCCCAGAAAGAGAGACTGGGAGAATGAGACTGCTTCTCCAGCTTGTGGTGCACACAGAGAAAGTAGAAGAGGGATTCAAATGGCATTTTTGCCTACAGCTGAGACTGGCCTACTAACTTGAAAATCACTAATAGTTCTAGAGTTTCCATGTGTTTTCCAGTCACAGCTAATTCAGTTCTTTCACATCTCTAACATATTTTTTTTTTCCCCATCCAACCAGCTACCAACGACCTCAGTGTGACTGACCCACAAGCAGCAGCAACAGCAGAGCCAGGCTGAAATTAGGCCTTACTTCTAGCTAGCTAGACACCTTCACAGAATCCTTTTTTCTTTGTTCAGTCAGCTATTTTCTTGCCTTTGGATGGTCAACAATTTGAGCACTCTGCTAAATTTCATGAGAAATTAAAAAACAAGTGGGCAACCCACTTGGGTCCCCTCCCACTGGGGGAGCTTTTCTGTGCTCTCAGTAAATCCTGCTTTCTCACTAAAAAAACAAAACAAAACAATAAATCCTGCTTTCTCACTTAAAAAAAAAACCCCAAAAAACAAGCCAGCAACAAACATATACAACTCTATTCAAAAAGTCCTGTCCCCTGCTCCTGTGCATCTGCTGTGTTGTCCTTGTCTTTCTGTCCCCTCCAGGACAAGGTTTTAACCTAGTGTGGGGTTATCCCCTGTGAGCAACAGTAAAAACTGATGGCAAAACAATAAAATAAGAAGAAAGAAAAAACAAACACGTGAAATGAAAATCACATCAAAAGCAAAATAAGGAAGAAAGAAAGAAGAAAAGTGGACTCTATTTGCAGATGGCATGAATATTTTTGTAGGATGTTCCACGGAATCTATACAATAACTAGAATTAATTTAACAAGATTGCAGAAAACAAAATGAATATTCAAAAATTAACTGTATTTTTGTATACTGATAGTAAACAATGGAAAATTAAAATTTAAAAATTTTATTTGCAAAAGCACTTAAAAGTAAAAAAAAAAAAACCACTTAGGAATATATTTAACAAAAGATATGTGAGAGCGCCTCATTGTAAACTACACAACAGTGCTGCAGCCCCTTCAGATCCCCTCCCAATGTGGGAACTTTTGTGTTCTCTCAATAAATCCTGCTTTCTCACTAAAAAGAAAAGATTTTTAAAAAAGAAAATTAAGGAAGAATTACATAAATGGAGAATTAAAACATGTTCACAAATTTATCAGAAGGTTCCAATTTATAGTTCATTGGGAGGTCACAGTTTCATTGGAAGAACCAATTGTTACGATGTCAATTCTATCTAAGTTCATTTATGAATTCAGAGCAATCCCAGTCAAAATTATACCAGGCATTTTCACTGAAATTGAAAAGCTAATTCTAAAATTTATTTAGAAATTTTATGGATCTAGACTAGCCAAAAAAACAATTTTGAAAAAGAACAAGATGTAGAACTTGATCTACAGTCATCAAGAAAGTATAGTATTGACATAAAGATTGACATCTAAAACAATGAAACAGATTAGGGTTCAGAAATTGAACACATATGACAAATTGGCATTTAAGAAATGTGGCAGGGAGATTCAATGGTCCTGGAACAATTGTATATTCATATATTTAAAAATCTCGATACTTGGCCAGACTCAGTGACTCAGCCTATAATCTCAGCACTTTGGGAGGCCGAGGCGAGTGGATTGCCTAAGCCCACGGGTTCAAGACCAGCCTGGGCAACTTGGAGAGACCTCGTCTCTACAATAAATCAAAAAGTTAGCTGGGCATGGTAGCTTGTGCCTGTAGTTCCAGCTACTTGGAAGTTTGAAGTGGAAGGATCACCAGAGCCCAGCAGGTTGTCACTGGGGTGGCCCCGAGTGTGCCACTCACTCCAGCCTGGGCGACAGAGTGAGACTCCAACTCAAAAAACAAAAAAAAAATCTCGATCCTTATCTCAAATTATACAAAAAAATTAACTCAAAATTATCATGAACTTAAACCCTAATGTAATAAAATTCCTTGAAAAAAACAATGAAGAAATTCTATAGAACTTGGGTTTTATAAAGACTTCTTAAACTACAAAAGTCATCAACTGTAAAAGAAAACATCAATAAGACATTTAAATTTAAATATTTTACCCTTTGAAAGACATTGTTAAACATATGAGAAGACAACCCGTAGAGCCATGAAAAAAGTTTGCGAAGGATAGAATTAGCAAAAGACTTGTATTCAGACTATATAAAGAATCTGCATCTCAATAATAAGAAAGCAAACAATTCAATAAGATATAAACAATTTGAACAAACATGTTATTAATGAAGGTATATAAATGGGATAAAAATATGTAAACCACATTATTCCTCAGGGAAATGTAAGTTAAAACTATAATGATATGCCACTATGCACCCATTAGAATGACTGTAATTAAAAAGATGAACATCACCAAATGCTAGCAAGGATGTCAAGCAACTGGAACTCTCATACATTGCTGGTAGGAATGTAATATGGTAAATCACTTTGAAAAAAACTATTTTTGTAGTTTCTTAAAAAGTTAAACATATGACCCAGACATTCCACTCCCAAATCTTTACACAAAATAAATGAAAACATATGTCCATATGAAGACTTGTACACAAATATTTATAGAAGTTTTATGCACAATAACTAAAAACTGTATACAATCTTTAGCAGCTTTATGCACAATGAGCAAAACTTGGAAACAATTCAGATGTTCACCGATAAGTGATGAATTTTTAAAAAGTGGTACATTCACCCAATGGAATATTATTCAATAAAAACTACTCATATACACAACAAAAATGAATTAATGCCAAAATTTTTGTGTGGAGCATTAGAAGCTAGCAATAAGAATGTGATTGCATTTGTGGAAAATTCTAGACAATGAAAAAAAGTTGTGAGAAAAAAGCAGATAAGAATTGACTGGAACCAAGAGTAGAAAGAGGGGTGAAAAGAATAGGAGCAAGAAGAAATTTTGGAGGGTGATAGAAGTATCCTCTATCTTGATTGTAGCAGTTGTTTCATAGATCTATACACTGAGTTATGCACTTTCAATAAATGCAGTGTATTGTACACAGATGATACCTCAATAAAGTTGACTTTAAAACAAAGAATGAGTAGCCCAATGCTCTGTCTCTAAATGTGGACTCAAATTTTCTTTCTAAATAACACCAGTCTCCTCACCAGCCTCCTATAATGAGAAACCCACACATGTCTGCTTTCCTTTCTTTCCTCTCAGGCATGCCCCTACATTCCACTCCACTTGACATTCCACTTACAAAATAAAGAAAAGCAGAAAGTCCTTTTTCACTAATGCAAGTTATCCGGTATTTTGACAACAACAACATGTGTGTATGGTGTATATGTGTCCTTTTCCCCAAATCAACCTCTTATGTGGAGGGCTATTTTAAGAAGTAAGTGATGTAGTTATGTGTGATAGCTAAATGATCAGAAAGTCAAGAACTGTAGAAGGATTGTTCAATTGCATTCATACATGAAGCATGCCAGTTTGCAAAGGACTATTGAGGAGGGAGGGGACACATTGTGGATCATTTGAATCAATGCTGATACGGCTCCACAGGTATCCTGCCCACTCTCATATCCATATCACCTATGTGGAGAACCAGCTAAACAAGCTCATTTTCTTCAATCTAGTGAGTAGTATTTTCTTCTGCTGGAGAATCCTTAAAGCTGCAGTTAACCAATCCTATAATTTGCCATGACCCAAAGTCAATCACAATAATTCCTCCTGATCCAAGAAATATATATACCCAGCATCCAGAAATTTTTTATGATACGGTCATTCACATACCTAGCCCTATTATTTTGACCAGCTGATGACTGACATTTGTTTAAGACCTGAGTTCTGCTACTCTTAAGTGTCAACTATATTTGCTGACTCTGAAAAGGGTCACGGCCATTGAAGTGGGGATCTTGTAAATCTCTATCTCCTACTGAAGTCCAGCTGGTAGTGTTTCTGAACAAAGCACTGGTATCTTGAAATGATATTGAATACAATCATAAGGTATTTAATTCCTGCCAGTTGCCCTCTGGTCAAAAAGTATAATTAAAGTGTCTGCAGATGGTACTGGCAAGGTTTCTAGAAGAAGTAGATACCAGCAGCTGACTGCACAGCTATATGAAATTAAAAATTGTTTTGATATGTACCATATGCACAAATATGAATCCATCAGGGAACATGGTGAGCTTTTTGCATTACATGGGCAGGAGACGCTCTGGGGAATGAATAAGGGACATTCAGAGAAATACCTTGGAAAGGAACAGAGAAACACAAATCAAAATCTTAACACAGGAGTCTTGGTGACTTGGTAGAAGATACCTTGATTAATAAAACAGATATATAAGCTTTACAACTCAAAGGAGACTGTTCAGGGAGATAGAGTAAAGATGGCAATAGCTCTTTTCTAGATTCCTTAGAAGGTATTAGGTGTCCTGCTTTAAACTAAATCCATCTTTTTATGATAGGCCAAAGTTTCCATTATAATAGCAAGTCTAGTACTATAGTTTTCATTTTATGAACGTTGTAGATTTTCATAACATTGTAGGAGCAAGGAGAATGATCCTTATACCATCACAAAATCAGTGATAAATTAGACTAGCAGAGAAATGAAAGATCAGTGAATCTCTGAAAAGACAAATATTTGAAAGAATTCATGGGGTGTGATCAACAATTGAGACATATTGGGCTAAATGACCTTGCAAAGTAAAAGAACTTTGGGTCCCTTAGGATGTTTGTGAAGGAACCCTGTTTACCAGCAGTTTTAACTAAAAGTTCACCAAAAACAAAACAAAACAAAAAATACCTTTCATAGATGTGACCTGTGCTATTTGAGACTGTATGTGTCTTTAGGGTACCAATTTTGGAATGAAAACTGAAAATCTTTTCATCGATTTTCTGAACGTTGGGACAATCTAGTGCTTAGTTTTAATCCATATGTTATTCTTGGGCCAGGCTTCTTCCTGGTATCATGGGCCGTTATGGAACCTCTCCTTTTATTTGTGTAATCCAATGTGACCCTTTAATGAACCAAGGTACCAACCTAGTTTTCACACACTTTCAATGAAATATCTTCCAATTCAGAGAAAATGTCCTCCAGAGAGAAACCACTGAAGGATTTATCTTGTCTGAGTCAGCCTTCCACTTATGCCAAGTATGGGCAGGCCTGTCCTATGTTTACTGCCCTGCAATTCTGGGCAATGCTAAGGTTTTGGAGTAAGCATTGACTGTGCCCTGTCCCACTCTGAGTTCAGAAACAAATCGAATATAAACAAGAGAAAGGTCAAGACAGAAACACCAGGAGTGGCACAGAATGGTTTTCCAAGCTAGAGAATGGTCAATGGAAGTTTTCCTTTGACTCGGGTTAGATTTCAAAAGATATTTCTCTAAGTAAAAGCTAATATTAAATTAGAGTTCTGAGAGTGAGCTCAATTTTTAAAGTACTGTAATCCAAAGTCCTCTCTTTAGGATAGCAAAGTTGAAAGTTATGCCCTAGACTAATATCTTTGACTTACACAATTTGAAAACATCAACATCACACTTTTTAACACTCCCGTAACAGTAAGTTCTATTAAAAACCATTTTTCTCACAGGTTCTTTGCATATCAGTAAATGTGCAAAAAATGTAGACACTTTTTAGAAGTGTGCCGAATTTTCTCAAGACTTGGGTCTCACTGATATCTTACATAATAAATGGGTGAGACACTGTAAAGCTGACCTGGCATTTATGAGTCACTCTAAAACAATGAATGCTTTAGAATTTTTTCCTGTCTTTTTCTTGAACATTGGTACCTGGCTCTCTTTTACAGTGACACTTTGTATCTTGTATCCTGATTCACAATTCTATTTCATTCCTGTATTGATGATTATTGGAAATAATTTTGAACAAGTGAATTTTCTACCATTAACCAGCAAAGTAAACACTTACCATGTCTAGCTTATTGGGAAATAGAAAGATAAAAACCCACAAACCTAGAGAAAGAAACTTTGGACAGTTTTTTTACAGGACTAATTTTTCATCTTTAGATTCTTTCTTCTTTTTGGAGACAAAGGGACTTCATTGCTTAATTATTATTATTTTTTTAGAGTATTCTCAGAGCTTCCTCTAAAGTCCAACCTTTTTCTCAAGTGACCACTACAAACTCTTATGCATATCTCAAAGCCTTTTTGAGGAGTTAGCATACAGTTCAAGATTCAGAGACTATGCTATTGTATGCTACAATTCAAATTTCATTTGTTTTGGTTAGAAAAGTTCCAAAGCTAGTTGCTCCTCAGTACAAAAATTCATAAAATCCATACTCTTCCCCTTCTGCACCCTCAGAAAGTGATGACGCAGTGTAGAATTAGAGGATCTATAACAATTGGGTTGTTGGATCAGATACCGCTTAACTACTAAGTGCCCGGGGTTTTGTTTTTTCACTGTTCTATCATATCACCCAAAGAAGGAAGAGAACTTTGACCACTCTTCCTGAGAATAGTCAATGATTGATTTGCTATGCGTGGAATGTGTGATGGAGTGAATTCCAGAGAATGTGTCTATCCTTGTTGGTGGACAGGAGAAAATGTGCAAATCATTCTCAAGAATATAACCACTGATTGGAAATCTCACTCACAATCATGAGGGCTGTTTTGTGTGTAAAACCTGCTCTGAAATTCAACCCTAAGCAGAAATTCTGTTTTAATAGACAGGCAAAGATACAGCCTAAGAAAAACCTCCCTTATCAAGTATGTGTTTATAAAAACTCCACATATCTTCCTTTGCAGACGTAGTCTTTGGCAACAATTTTCATTCTGTCTCTGATGTTCATTAGATTTTATGACTTTGGGTGAATCAATAGCCTATAAAATAACTCAAAATGTTGCTTCCAAGATTAAATAAATTCAAAGATGTCAGACATTTAGCATTGTGTCTGGCATACCAAAGCTATTTGCTAAATATTAAGTTTTCTCTTTTCTTTATCTATGGTATTTTAAACGTGTTTTGTATACCTCTTGGAATTTTTATTTATTTTCTATTTTTTTTTTTTTTGAGTTGGAGTCTCACTCTGTCCCCCAGACTGGAGTGCAGTGGCGGCTCTCGGCCACCGCAGCCTCCACCTGCTGGGCTCCAGTGATCCTTCCGCCTCAGCCTTCCGAGTAGCCGGAATTACAGGCATGCACTACCACGCCCGGCTGTTTTTTAAGTTTATTGTAGAGATGAGGTCTCACTGCCCAGGCGGGTCTCAAACCCGCGGGCTCAGGCAATCCACTCACCTCAGCTTCCCAAAGGTGCGGGATTACAGGCTGAGCCACGGAGCCTGGCTCCTCTTGGAATTTTATACAAGCTTCTGGAAAATACACCTGAATGTTTGTGCTTAAGAAGCACCATGAAAAAATTCACCCGTTATACACCCCACTTACATGGTGAACAAAAGCACATAATGTTGTTTTTGGAACTCTTTTGTAGGTCTTAAGGCTAGTTAAGTATTCCTCTCACTACAACATATTATTCTTCTTTGGATCAATGCTATTGCAGGTTAAAACAAGTGCACAGAGCACTTTAAGAATCTTGAGCAGTCCTTGGTATAAAGAAATTATCATTTATATTACTTTCTTCTGATAATGTACTTAAGAGTGAACCTATACTTAGATGGATTCAACTGAGAAGACACCCTCCCCCACCCCCCACGTGATGAGGATTCTGCCGGCTAGTCTAAGATTTTTGTGCATATATTCAGTGAGATCTTGTGCCATATTTGTGCATGCAAAACTGAGGTAATGAAACAAGAAAAAGGGATTCTTCAATATTTTTTTTCTGAGCAGAAAGGGACATTATTGAATACTTTTAAAGCTCTAAACCTTCTGGATAATAACATAGCTAAAGGGCTATGTTGGAACCGACATAGATGTCTCTTTGTTTTCAAGTGAGAGTTTAATGTATAAAGAAAGGCCTTCAAAGAAAGTGTCCTAAAAACTGTGGAGTATCCCCCACTCCTTCATACTGGTATACCAGCCAAGAATCCATGTATTGGTGCCATTTGAAAAGAAAATATTATCCTGGATATGATAGTTAGGGATGACAGCCAGTTGCCTTCATGACTAATTTTCAACTACCTCCTGCACTACCTACAGAATCTGCCTCCGACCAGAAAGAGTGAAAACATCTAACACTTATTGCAGCCTCCTTTTGGGTTAGGGCATGGCCATGGCCCAATACTGGCCAACGATTTCAGAGTGAATCTTCTGGGATGGAAATCTCTAGGAAATATTTTCCTCCAGTCAAAAAGACTGTTATACAAAACTGTTCTTCCTTCTTTTTTGAACATATTTATGTAAAGGCACGATATATGGAGATACGACAGCCATTTGGGAACCATAAGAGGCCAAACCTGAAGGTGAAAGCCAACACACTGAGGGTATCGCAGCAGAAAGGTGATGGAACCACCTTGATAACGTTGTCTTAGATCAAGACCTCCTGTTAGGTAAAGCCATGAGTTTCCTTACGGTTTGAGCTATTTTAATTGAAATGTACAGTACTTTACTTAAGGTCTAACGCATTCCAAATGATAAGTAGTTTTTGCCAGAGGGTGAAAAAGTGTACCCAAGGTCAGTAAAGTTTGAGAAAGTGTAAATAAGAAACTTCCATGTGATGTGACTAAAAAACTATTAAAACCAATGCCCCTACCTCTTGACATTCTTTATCTGAAATTCCCACAAGGAGAGGTTCAATCATATTCATTCATTCCACAAACAAACTTTGACTTTGTATTACATGTAGGATTGTCAGATAAATATTTGGGACACAGTCATACTAAAATTTTATTCATTGCTTATCTGAAACCCAAATTGAACTGTGTAGTTATTTGCTAAGTCTGACAAACTTAACTAAGTGCCATGCCCTCCTGTAGGCTCTTCCTTGCAAGGAACTCATCCCTTTCAAAACTTCTAGGTGATTCTAATGTGTAGAGTCGTTGTAAATCCACTGCCTTTGAAATTCTCTGGTTCAATTCCACATTCTAGTTCAGAAAACCGAAGCCTGAAGAGGTCATGTGATTTGCCCAAAGGCACACAGCTGCTCAAAGGCAAAGGTTGCACTCATTCCTACGTTCAGGATTCTTTCCAGGGCATTATTTTCAGTTACCTCTTCACTCCTGCTCCTAAAATTTCTTTAAGGATGAAATGAGAGGCTTGTATTGCTTGACTTGGGAAAGAAAGGGAGGCTTATAGTATAAGTGGTCCAATTTTCTTTGATGAAGGTATTAGTCACATTTTAGTCACCTAAGTTTCTTATGAGAAAAGAGTATTTTGAAGAAAAAAAAAAAGACAAAATGATGGAGCAGGAAAGTCTTGTTCAAATCCATAGAAATACTTTCTTGAAAAGAAAATTTTCTAAATATTCTTTTAAATAGTTGATATGTGTGTGATGAATACATATACATATATATTATAAATAGTTTATTACATATTATTCATATAGATAATACATAGTTTGAAGCAACAGCATGACTTGCTGTAATTTATAAATATCAATGAGGAAGACTACTTTTCATTATTTCTCCTCAGGTACTTTTTGCTAATGTTTTGATCAAGACTGACAAATCCTTAGCCTCTCTAAACAATGAGCTCTGCTTGAAATTTAAAAGCAGTAATTGTGGTGACAGCCAGTGAAGAAGTCATCATTCCTCCTAAAACTGCATCACAGATTTTAAAACTTTTGGGATAGTTTTCAGGATTGGAATGCTATCACATTCCAACTTAAAAATCACCAGGGCAGAAGACTCAGGAACTCTTCTTTGTTATCTATCCAAATGCTCATTTTGCAGTGTTAGTCAAATCCTATGATTCTGTCACTAAAGAAGATAGACATTGGATTAAGGATTAAGTCAATTCTTCATAGGAGATCTTAATCTAGCACAGGTTCCTGGACAGTCTTCCTTTTTTATGTTTCCTGTATCCCAAATCCAAATTAGCATAAATGCAAATACTAAGGCAAATTTCACTTTAATAAAAATAATCCCCAAACAGATTCCTAGAGCATTAGACTTTATTTGAAAAAGTTGCATGCAATTTCAGAATCAATAGACTAAGTTCAGATAATCTTTGAAATTCCTTATAACGGAATGTGATTCAAATTCTCAGTTCTTTAGATTAGGCCTCCTCAACCTGTGCAACCAGTTATGATGTTCTCAGCCATTTAAAGGTCCATCGAGGTAACAATTCAAGTTGCTGCATTCTTTATCATGTCCAATTTGGGAGAGAAGCACATCTCACCATATCACCATATCACAAACAACAACTCTCCATCTCAAGCTACCTTTACCATAGTTTTTGTGAAAACCAAAAGGAGGACCTGTTTTACACAGCTTTCTGGTTCTCTGCATTGTGGCTATATCCAAAACACGAATCTGTTCTCAAAAGACAAGATTTATTACCTTTGAAAAGAGTCAACATTTATTTGGCTGTCTGTCATTCTGTATGCTTGTTGATTTTTTAAAATAAATCATATTGCATTATAGGCTTATCTTGTGTTGATTAGAATATTATCCCATTATAAGTATTTTTGTATTTAAAATGGTAAAAGTACACTCTCAGACTTCTACCTAGATTCTGCCTTACCTGTCTGGGCATGTTGTATTGAATTGAGGTCATAGTTACGCAAATAACATTCCAAGCATTTTTCTCCCACTGAATCAAAGGGGGCAGTTCGAGCTTCTCTCTCTGCCATTGGTCGGAAATTCTGACACGGGACCCTAAAAAGCTCTCCAGTCCTAAATTGCTCTGCACATGACCTGTGTGAAGGCGTGAATTATTCCCTCCTACCTTCTCTGCATGGCTGCCCCTTAGTCAGCATGACTCAACACTTATAAACTAGGCAACCTGACTGGGAACTTTCTACTTGAACTTTGATTGATTTCAGAAGAATGGCATGGCTTAAAACGTTGACCATTTACTAATTAACTGAGAAGATAGAATTCCCCAAACTGTGAAGTAAAGTTTGCAGCTAAAATTTTAACCCAGGAATGTGTTGTTAATTCTCTTAGGTTTCCTGACATCGATGAGCTTTTGATTCTAAATAATGGGATTCTTATACATTATGTTTGGAGGATAGTTTTTCTTCTTATTTTTTCCCACGACTCTCTGGCCTTTGGAAAATGATCCCTACCTTATTAGGCATGTCCATTTTAAAAAATCATAAAGTAATTAATAATGAAAGCCCTATTTTTTATAACTGTAAAGAGATTCCTTTGAACCCTAGTAGGCAACCGTCTCTAGCTTGTGGTAAGAATAAAGTATGAGCTGAGAACAAGATGGGAACCACGCTTAAAGATGAAAGTACAGATATGTGTTGGAGACAGCATTTCCACCCATGACTCCAATACACCCATAGATATTTTATTCTGAACAGTGTGAGCTGACAACTTGAGGGTGTTCTTTCTTTCTCAAGAGGTTAATAAGAAGGAAAAGTGTCTCATTCTTTAATGCGTTCTAAGAGTGAGTAAAAGTGCTGAGAAGAGGTGAGGCTATGTAGAGGGATAAATGAGGTTATTAGAAAGAGAGTGAAATAAAACAGAAAAGCCAGTGTTCGGTGTCCTCATCAAAAGTCCTGGCTCTAAGTTGAGTTAGTTCCTGTCATAAGAGTTAATAATCATTATATTCGTTGTTATTATTACTATCTAAATTCTATCTACTTAAGTGTTCTGTTGCCAACAGCAATCCCAAGAAGTTGACAGAATAAGTAACCCTCTCTGAGTTAAACCTAAAATTATATCATCATTGGTCATCCTACTCAGTCTTTTTTTTTCAAAGCCGTGTTTAATTCTGTCATTGATATACTTATCTAAGCTCTTTTGGAATCCACTTACCTCATAAGAAGTTTAGGTAATTCAATTGAGTACAAAAATATGTTTAATTTTCTTGATAAAATATCTCACTGACTTTTGTTGTTCTGAGGGAATATCCTGTCCATTTGCTGTAGCTTAAGGATTGTCCTTGCTTTCAAATGAGAGCTAAACAACATCGTCCCTAGGTATCTTTGTGCTATTGCTACCTTTAGTTTATATTCAAGCAAATGGGAACAGACAGCTTTCTCAAAGACAGTGCTACTATCACTAACATTCATTTACTAATATCTTTCTTTAATTAGTATTTAACTGGTAAACAAATGCCTAGTTAAAATAATTCTGATAGGCTCATAATGCCATCTAGTGGTCAGTCTTCAAAATACCACCCCACGGGCCATTTTCTTTTTAACTGTCAAAATAGTCTTTATTCTTAAGGACATAGCTAGAGCTACTAACCTGGAATTATTGGTTAGGATTACTGAACCCTCAGACAAATCTATGGTAGCATTTATAACATTGCTCCAGTCTTAGGAAAAATAAAAGTTCAGTTACTATCTCGTGTCCCTTGTGCTCTCTATCTTTCCAGTTAATGGAGTTAATAGAATTGGAATAAAAGATAGTTACTTAAAGTTATAATTCAATGCACTCAGTTTCATCCGCATCAATAGTACACTAGGAATCTCATGCTTACCATATGGGGGATACAAGTATAATCACGAAGTACTCTTGAAAATTATAAGCGACAAATGGTATTTATATAACTTTTTTTTACTATATAAGAATTTTACAACATTATGTAATGCTAAACGGCTACTTTGTGAAGAGGGTAAAAGGTACTCATATTAGACATGAGGAAATAAAGGTTAATGAAAACTAGGTAACTTGATCAGAATCAGATAACTACAAAAAGCTCAGACTCAGTTAATGGTTTTCAAAACCTAAGCTCATTGACTCTTCAATTAGCCAGTAGTATATTGAAAGAGTGACACTTAGTGACAAAGAAGAACTTCTCTTAGAAATACAGAGAGTTAAATATATGCTTACCTTTTAATGTGATTCACTGCTTTTGCAGACATGAAAGGAAATAATGCATGGTAATCTCAACAGACAGTAAAAGCATTTAATAAAATTCAACTCCCATTTTTCATAATAATAAAAGTTTGAGTAGGTAGTAAAAGGATGCAACAATAATGTGATAAAGATTATTTACAAGAATTCTACATAAATCCTCACATGTAATGGTGAAATATCATAAGTATTTCCAATTACATTCAGTAATAAGGTTAGTATTTCTGCTATTATCACTAAGAATTCAACAATGTACTTGAAACCTGATTCAATGCAATAAGACAAGATTTAATAGGTATACATAATTTGTTTACCAAAGAAATCTGAAAAAAATATTTTTTTAAATTCAGAGCCTATAAGGTAATTTTTAAATAGTGCCAAAGATAAATATATGAAAAGTTATAGCTTTCCTATACAATTAGAATATGCAATTTTAAAATTCCAGTAGGAAAAGCAAAACACTGAAAACACAAAAAGAAAAATTTTTAAAAATCAAACCAGCTGAAAACACAGAAATAAACCAAATGTGAGTAGACCTATTTGGAGGGAAATTTAACCAGACATGCAATATTGAGGACTTGAATCATATTGTTTTCTATTAATTAAAGAAAAAAAAGAAAGAAAACAAAATAAAGAAAAATGTCTATTTGCTTCAGAAAACAAAATGAGATCTCTGTAAACTCCACATGTCCAGTATCCTTGTGTCAATGATTACTTGCAGGTGGGTCGCTTTGTAAGGGTTTTTCTTCTATATATGTATGTGTTCTTTCTCTCTCAAGACAGAGAACCTGTATACTGACTGAGATTATCATATCATTTAACATCTGCCCAAATTGAACACATTATAACTGTTAAGGCCTTACTGACTTAGTGAGTTAGTTAAACACCAAGGCAATAACATAGAATTTTGACCCTTTGAAATGAAGTTTTGCCTTAATAAATATTAAGTTCTTATTCCTTTGGAGTCTCTGGCTTTCTATGCAGATTTAGGAAATATTCAGGTTCCCAGGATTTTGCTTTCTTTGACTACTATAGGTTGATAACCTCAATAACCTATATTAAAAAATCATGATGCAACATACCTTTCACAAATGGCAGGGCTCACAATCAAAATTATATCCAAGAGAAACACTTGAATATAATTCTCTGTCCCTTGGGAAGAACAATGAGTATCCATGTAAATTCACTCACATGGTTGTTTATGGAAAACATAAACCAAACCAAGTGGATACTATATAATTGATTTAGTAGTTAATGTTTCCTTTCATATTAATTTAGTACATTAACTATGATTATTATAAAAAGTTTCACAATGCCACTGAGAAAAAACAGAAACCATCATATGACAAAATATTGTTATGTATTCCTCCAGATATTTTTTATGTATAATTTTATGAAAAGGAGGTGATACTATATACAATTTATATTCTCTTTTCACTGTTTTTGCCACCTCGTATACAGTGAAGATGTTTCAAACATTATTATTGTTTTGGGTTTCTTTTTTGAGTCAGTATCTCACTCTGTTGTCCAGGCTGGAGCATGGTGGTATGATTATAGCTTACCACAGCCTCAACCTCCTGAGCTCTGGCTATCTTTCTACCTCATCCTCCTAAGTATCTGGAACTACAGACATGCACCACCACACATGGATAATTTATTATTATTATTATTATTATTATTGTAGAGACAAGGTCTGGCTATATTGTCCAAACTGGTCTTGAACTCTTGGGTTCAAGAAATCTTCCCACCTCAGCCTCCCAAAATACTCGAATCGCAGATGTCAGTCACTGTGCCCAGTCTAACATTACAAAAACTGCAGTGTACTCTATTACCCCTCTAAGGCAAATCTTCCCTTTCTAGTAAGCATTCAATTATTTCTAGTTTTTTATTATTATACAAGGTAATCCATTGAACATCCTTGTGCATTAGTCTGTTCACACTTGTTAAAATATGTACTTGAAGACAGATACTTTAATATTGGAATTACTGAGTAATGAGACACACATTTTTAAAGCTATTGTCTAGAAAATTTATACCAATTTACACTGCCAACAACACTGGGTGAGAATACTTTTGTTACTTTTGAAGTTATTCTATAGAGAAGCTATGGATGCTTCTGTATACTGTCTCCACAAGACCCTTTCTGCTGGGACTCTGGCAGCGATGCCAATATAAGCTAGTGAGTATAGATTTGAAAGAAAAATTTAAACATACACTTGCTGCTGACATTATCATCTACAAAGAAAAGCCCAAAAAAATCTACCATAAAAAAACTAGAAACTAATAATTGAGTTTAGCAACTACCCAAGATAAAAGGTTGATAAGCAAAATAAGTCACATTTCTATATACTAGCAATGAAATATTAGAAATTTAAATTTTTTACAGTAACGTTCATAATCAATAACATACAAAGGAAATATTCAAGAATAACTCTAATAAAATATCTATAAGACTTGCATACTGAATATGGATAAGAATATTAACATAATCTAGACAAATGAAAATATATTCACAGGATCAGAAGACTCATTGTTTCTATGCTGCCAATTCTCCCCCAAATTGATCTATAGATTAGTATAATCTGAATAAAAATTTTAACAGATTTTTTGTAATAATAAAAAATTAAATTTGATGACTCTAAGTTTTATAAAAAGAGTTAAATAACCAAAATGATTTTGAGAAAGATCAAAGCTTCAGGGCTCATGCTACTTGAGTTCAAGTCTTACTATAAAGGTATAGTAATCAAGATTATGTGATATTGGCATAAGGATACACATAAGGACCAATAGAACAGAATAATGTGTCCAGAATTAGACTCACACATGTAAGGTCAATTGAATTTTAACAAAGAAATCAAGATATTTTGATGGAGAAAGCATAGCCATTTCAGCACATGGTGTTGAAGCAATTGGATATTCACATAGACAAAAACAGATTTCAACCATACATACATAAAAATGAACTCTCAATGAATCACGTTTCTCAATGAAAAATTGAAAACCACAAGACTTATACAGAAAAGCCTAGGCTAAAACCTTTGTGACCTTAGGCTAGGCGAAAAATTTTTAGTATAGAAAATCATGAATCACAAAGAAAAAAAAATAGGTAAATTAGCCTTCAAAATGCAGAAGTTCTGATCTTCAAAAGATGTTGACAAATAAAAAGACCAACTACAGTGGAAAAAAATATGTTTTAAAACAGATATATAATAAAAGACTTTCAACCAGAATATATAAAGAAATTTTTTATTCAATTGTAAACAAATATTCCAATAAAACAATGAGCCAAGTATTACTAAAATTAATATCAATAGCAAATAAGCACATGAAAAATGTTCACCCTCATTAACCCTTGGGAAATGCGAATTTAAATCCGCAATGAAATACAATTTATTTCTAATCCTTAAAATTATAAAAGAAGAAAAATCACAGTACCAAGTATTGGCTAGGACACTGAGCAACTGGCACACTTATACACTGCTGATAAACATGAGTTTCCGTTACAACTTAGAATGCCCACTCTTAAGTACTTAACCAAGAGAAATAAAATTTTACATCCACATAAAGATCTGTACCTCAAAACTAGGGACAACCTAAATGTCTATCATTTGGTGAATGGTATATCAGCACAATAAAATTATATTCAACAATAAAAAGGAAGACAATTGATATATACACCAACACTGATATATCTTCATAAAAGCATCATAAGTGAAAGAAGTCAGACCCATAAGGCCAGATCCTATACAAGTGGATGATGTTCTGGAAATGACAAAACTATAGGCACAGAATTCAAATTCATTATTGCCAGGAACTGAAGGTAGAGAGTGAAGGAATTGGCTACCAAGGGACAGATCAAGAGAACTTTTGAGCTGATGAAAATATTATTTGTGAAGAAAGGTATTGATAGCAGGGGGAAACTGCCAGGGGAGGGAGGGGGGCACACCTCATCAACAAGGATACCTGCATAATGAACATTTGTACTCCACATCTTTAAAATAAAAAAAAAATTTTTTTAAGAAAATGTTATTTGTGTATTGATTGTAGTGGTGCTTATACATGCTTAAAAGAGTGAATTTTACTATAGGTACATTATATTTTGATAAACATGATGTTTTTTTAAAAAGCAAACCTCTACACTGAAAAGTACAACACAAAATTAAAACCTATAAATACAAGGGGTGCCAAAAAAAATGTATACACATTTTAAGTACGACGTTTCCTCAAAAGATGGCGTTAATCAAATGAATGCTAGCATTACCATGTGACAGGCAGGACAAAGAAAATGGTAGAAGCACAGTTGAGCAAACATCGTATTATACATTGTTACTGTAATTTAATTAAACTTCAAAAAGTAATACATAGACAACATCTCTTAAAATGTGTATACAATTTTTGGCACCCCTGTTTATTCCCGTTTTTTTTTTTTTTTTTTTTTTAGTTATTCAATTCTCATCCTTTATTCAAGCATTTATTACTTATTTTCTCTTAACCCCATGTGATATGAGTATAGTTTTCTTAAGTATTCTTATGTTTATAGCACAATAAAATATTTAAGCAGCATTTTAGTGATTAAATTAAATTGCAATACATCTAAATGGTCAAACCCAGAGAACTGGAAGACAAGAAAAATAGTGAAGTAAATCTATGCATTCATTGTGTGAACTAAGAGTTCTTGAAAACTGCTGATGAATGCTTGTAAATATGGTATGCTGACAAGTGTTTAACCACCAACTCTCCAAGACTGAGGAAACAAATCCTGACTTGTGATGTTCGTATATTCCCCCGGTGTAAATACTCCTCCTAGGCTGATTCAGGCTATCTACATGATGTCATTGAATGAAGAGTTGGGAACAGACACTGGGAAAATGTGGTCATGACTTGCTCTTGAAAGCCAACAGGAGCCATCTCCAGCACATCTCAACCCTTCCTCACCTTCTTAAAATCTGATCCAACCAGATAGAAATATGTTTCTTCAAACAAGAGTTTTACTCTTAATATGTAATTATTGCATGTCCTTGTACATATGTATTTATACGTGTGTTTTCCTGTTTATTGATAGCGATGGATGTTTCTTAAAACATTTCTTAAAACACATATCACCATAATACCTTGCAAAGTAAATTTATGACCAGATACCCTATATTCCTCTCGGTGCTAATTTTTCCATATAAATCCTGATAAAAAAGGTTTATGGCAAGGATATCCAGATCTAGAAGGGTGAATTCCTTAGAAAATATGTATTAGTGTCAACGTGTAGTAATTCATTGGATTAAAGGAGAACAGAAGAGGAACTCATCAATGCTCATCATAGGTGAAATGTTCATGGACTGAAAGGCGACGCAAAGAAGATGATTGTACCATCCTCTGGTTTCCATGTACACTATTTGATCATATAATTAAAAGATATTTCAGAACAATCTGTGTCTGTATCTCCCCCTTCCCTTCCCCCCCATGATCTACTCTAAAGCTTAGCAATAGATCTAAGTAGATTCACATTATTTTCTACTAAAATTGATTCTTAATTTTAAATACAAAAAGCAAAATAAATACAAGAGTGAAATTATATTGTTATGTATTTGTATAAAATGTGAGACCGAGTCATCTTTGTGTTTTCTACTAGCCATGTCAAATGACACTCTAGAGATTGGTAGTAGAAGAAGAAGGACTAATACACTCCCACTTCTCTGCTGATAGAGGTGTTTTCTGCAGAAAATATTGGAAAGTACACACATTATTTTACTGCAGGTATCCATTCTGTATTTAAGGAATGCCAGTGCAGATACCCAGAGGAACAGTGGGTCGCTAAGTGTTTGCTTCCTTTGACTTTCCTGTTAGGACTTTTGTTCCATTTGATTTTCTGTAGTTGGAGGCCTTAGGTGATTTCTGGAGGTTTTTCGCCTGGAGTCATTTTTGTAGAAATAAGGTGTCCTGTAGAAGATCTGCTCTTCGTTTGCACTTAATATTTCCCAGCATCACTCCTGTTTTAGGACAAAAGGGCAACAATTCAAAGAAGTCAACTGTCTTGTTCAAGGTCACAGATCCATGTCACAAAGTAGCATAGTTGTGACGACAAGGCAGGACTTGATATTCAAAGGGAAGAAGTTTGCCACTGCACCATCACTGGGGTGAGAGCCCGAGTCATAGTCTCAGGTGGACGAGTGAGTGATTGGGGCATGTATTTTCACATGTTCAAGCCTCGGTTTCCTCATGTATGAAGTGGAAAGAACATGAACTGCATTACTTTTACCAAACTGAGGCAACATTTCAGTGACCTCCACTGGGAAAAAAGGAAAGATGCCTTACCCTCAATTCAACCAGGGTAGTTCTATTTTTAACTCTTATATGTATTGAGGACATGGGGAGATTTTTATTAAAAGAAGAACGGCATACACATACACTCTCATGTCTATGTATAATGTATGTTATATATGTATATTGGACCTTTACATTTCAAATTAAAACAGGCATTTCTTCCTCTGCTTAGAATATTTTCATTTAATATGTAGATTATTTGGAAATTCTTCTCCTTCGTTAATGGCATTTTATATGCCAGCCAATTCACATTAATATAAAAAATGGATGAATGCCTACTTACCAGAATAAGAACAAATCTGTCCATCTCTTATTTTGTTTTGACTATTTAAATCATTTCTGTTACTTATAATATATGTCAAAAGCAAATTTTTTAGAACTAGAGGGAAAATTAGTGATTAATATTATTACAATTATAATCTATATGTCATAAACACTATTGTTTAAAAAAGGACTGTCCAAAACAATCTTTGTAAAAATTTAAAAGACAATGCCATGTAGTGTGCTCATATTACTAAAAATATCACCATAGCAAAATATATTAAAGGACAATGGCTAGGATGTTATGATGTAATTTCATTAATAATTAATACTAAAGTACTTTTGCTGAGATAAAACTTTGATTTGGAGATGCCTGGAATGATAGCTCTCACATCTGGATGGGATCCACTGGTGAAATCTATTGAGCCAACTCCCTGTTATTATAGCCGATCTTACAGTTGAGGAAAACTGAGGACCAGACAGACAACTTTCAAGGTCATCTAAGCTTTACTGGTAGATACAGAGCAAAGATTCAGGAATATATTTTTGCTTGGAAGCACTCATGAAAATGAGTTAAAATGACCTGGGCTGTGTGTTACTTAATAGCTGTTGGAAGGGAAAACAGGCTACCCAACCTCTGTGAGTTTTCATTTCCAGTCAGAATAAGGAACATCATTATCACTCTCTCTCAGCATTGTTGTGAGGATTATTTCAAGTAATTGTGTGAAAGCACCCTACAAATACAGTGGTGTTACTCAGGGAATACTAATGCAGATTTTGGTAATCTAAAAGAGAACTGTCATCAGTGAGCTCTGCAAGAAATCAGAACGCTGCAGTGCCCTATCAGGGAGTACTTTACTTCTCACCAAGATTCAAAACGACTGATACAGATATCCCCTTGGTTCCTCGGATTGCCTTAAAAACAGGAAATTGGTTCTTGCAAATCAATACTTACTCTAGTTTTAACCATAACTTTAACAGCTGTTTCATCTATCTTAAATAGAACGAGCTATATCACTGAAATCTGAGCATATTCCATGTGACTGGCAGTTTTTTCCTAAAGCTATAACTGAGCCTGTTGGATAAAGGTTAATTGCTAACTGTGGAGTGCTAATGATACCACATTGATGAAATTACAGGATCACTGATAGAGAAAGGGCTCCTAACACACTGAAAGCTACAGGGAAGCTCTAAATAATAGTTATTGATTTGTTTCTCTGAAGGCCTCTAAGTAGCACAAACTACTCAGAAGAACAAAAATTGTCCTTAGGGCTACCATTCATTTATAATTCATTTCTTAGCTTCAAATTTTTAACCTACCAATAGCAAGTTATAATTTTAATAATTATGCATCTCCCAATGAGTAGTTGATACCTTGGAGAAAGAAACGCTGCAATAATTCTTTCATTTCTTTGTATTGAATTGGATTGTCTCTGCAGAGTGTGCATTATGAAGATCCTAAACCTCATTGTTGTCTTTGTTTTGTTTTGTTTTGTTTATGTATTGTAGAGACAAATTATCTCCATGTTGCTCAGGCTGGTTTTTTTTGTTTTGTTTTTTTTTTTTGAGTTGGATCCTTGCTCTGTTGCCCAGACTGCGTGCAGTAGCACACTCATAGCCACCCCAGTATCGACCTGCTGGGCTCCAGCAATCCTTCCACCTCAGCTTTCCAAGTAACTGGAACTACAGGCACGTACCACCATAATCGGCTAATTTTTGGTTTACTGTAAAGACAAGGTCTCACCAAGTTGCCCAGGCTGGTTTTGAACCCATGAGCTCAGGCAATCCTCTCACCTTGGCATCCCAAAGTGCTGCAATTATAGGCATGAGCCACCATGCCTGGCCTAAACCTCATAGTTTTAAGACAAAGGATGGTTCAAAGTATTTACAAACAGTTAACTTCAGAAAATACCTCATGGTCCTTAATTTCCAAGTTAGGTTTCACTCTTGCCTGAATTTGTCCCTAAATTTATCTCTATGTCTTGTCCCATCTGGCGGTAGTTGGAGCCCCATTCCCTCTCAACTGGAAACTTTTCTCCAATATCATTTTCATCTCTGTTAGTGTATTTTGACTGAGTACCTCAGACCAGGGTCTATTGAATTTTATATGCACTGTATCATTTAATTATCATATCTTCCCCAGGAGCTCGGTATTATTATCTCTATCTTATAGTTTAGGAAACTAGAAATTAGGGAGATTAATAAGTTCCCTTAAGTTTACAGAGTTGATAATGCCAGAGTTGTGGACCTAGGGCCACAGTTTGAAAAATATTCCTCCTTTTCACTTGCCCAGCTAGGGATTCCCCAGGAATCCCAGAATTTTTAAATCAAGACACTCATTTTCCTATAAAACTTGTTTAGTCCACCTGAGAAATCCCTACCAATTCCTCTGTGTGGATTTAGTGAATATTTAAAAAAAAAAAAAACTGTTTATCTAAATTCATAACACTTCTGACACCAAATGTGTGATTATTCCACAGCACGCAATTCCCCAATTCTCTGTAGACACCTACTGAGTGTCCTACAATTTAGTTTTATTCTGACTTTAACCACTTGGAGCTAATGCTGAACCTTCAGGTTAAGGACTCGGTCTCACAAGATTGCAGATGCCTACAGCAAGCAATGGGCTTCCAGGTTACCCACACTTCTGCCTGCTTGGCTACAAATCAGAAGTTCCCATAAGCCCCTCCTCAGTTTTGGTAATTTACTGTAACAGCTCACAGAAGTCAGGGAAGCACTCTATCTACTATCACCAGTTTATTAAATAATACGAATGAACAGCCAGATGAAGAGGTACACAGAGCAAAGTCTCAAAGGGTCCTGCGCACAGGAGCTCTCTCTTCATATGTGTAGGATACTCCACCTTCCTCGCACATGGAAGTGTTCACTAACCCACAAACTTCTGACTCCCTTCATTTAGGGATTTATAAAATCATTGGCCATTGGTTAACTCCATTTCCAGCCCCTGTCCCCAGAGGTTTCAGTATAGGGCTAAAAGAACCAACTCTCTAATCACAGGGTTGATTCCTTTGGCAACCAAGCCCCAGCCTCCAAGAGCCAACTTATTAGCATAAACTCAAGTATGTTTGAAAAAAAATTATTATGAATAACAAAAGATGCTCCTATCACTCTTACCACTCAGGAAGTTATAAGGTTTTAGAAACTCAGAGCCAGGAACTAAGAGAAGAGACCAAATATATATTCCTTGTTATGAACAAATTTAATTCTTTTTTTAAAAAATAGTAGACCCAGTCATTTCAATGTTTAGTAGAAACGTAGATCATATATTAACTAAAATTGCTCACTTACATCTAGAAATGTGCTAAAGAATAATAGAAGATCAATGATACATAGGATCAAAGAGGAAGAAATAACTATAATTTAAGGAAATCAAGGCAGAGCAAGTGAGGTTTAAGCTGTAGCTTAAGTTGTTCATTTACAGACACATATAAAATATTATATATAAATATATATTAGTTTAGTATTATATATGTAATTGTTTCCTTAAGAGATCCAAATCTATTCCATAATCTAACTTCCAAGTTCCAGAATTCAAAAATATCAGGAGTTACCAATCTGCTAATAAAAGATTGAAAAAAACCCATAAAAGTGTGTGACTTTTCTAAATACAAAAGTCCATGACAGACTAATTAAAAAGTTATTGTAAAACAGAACCAACTTCATCCTTTTGTTTAGATCTGTGACTTGAATGTTTTGGAATCAGAGATGTGGTCTGGGGCAATGACCACATCAGAAGGAACAGAAAACACAAAGCAACATTCTCAAGTACAAGACATTTCACAACTTAGTCATAATGGAATCAGAAAAGTAGATAATTAAGTCTCCACACACAACTGCCATCCTTACATTAATGAATTCTTTAGTGAGTGTTTATAAGAGTTCTCCCCCAGTTGTCCTCAGTTCATCATAGCACTAGTGAGAAGAAAATAATTGCAGCAGTCATGAAAACACAGAATTCCCAAGCTAACTGAGACTTTACTTTTCGTCTAGTTGAATGCCATTCTCCTACGTGATGAAAAACATGAAGGTCCAATGAGTTAAATGATGGAGCACAAAGTCAAAGTCACATAGCTGAGCCAGCACTGCAACTAGTATCTTCTGGATCCTAATCACTGCTCTTTCAGCCCAACCTTGCTTCATCACCTTGTGTCTTCTTGTAGTTCAATTCAGGCAGTCCAGGCAGCTGCAACCACATCATTCCTCTCTTCCCCAAGCAGTCAGCTAAGCAAAGTGAGTCAGAAGAGATCGCAGGGGAATATAATTCTGTTTTCAACATGATTCCATTTTATTCATTTTTATATTACTATTTTATACTCAATTCTTCACCAAAAAAACACACATCTCTCAAAATGATCTCTGCCTGCACAAATCCAGAGACCTTTCTAGTTTCCATAGAAACAGTTTCTGAAAACAAAAATTATGACTCGGTTTTGGCTGTGGAGCTACGTGTGTCCTCTGACTTCTTGTTGGCAGATTTGGCCTTCCAGAGGCTGTTATAAATGCCCTATTTCTAGGATCTCAGGTGCCATCATGATTGTACCCAGCTTGCTCCTATTTCTGTCACACCTAAGGTCCTTCCAAATGAAATTGCATGGCTTGTCATCAGAAGAGATTTGAGACTCCTTGCCTCTGCTCTGCAATGCAGAAGCCCATGTGAACTCCCTCATTTGCCTTTTCTTATTTTACTGAATTTATAGACTGAAATTCTTTAATTGAATTTTATGTTGTCACTTTTCCCCAGTTAAAGAAACCTCTCACTCGCTGAGACTCATTGGTTCTGAAGACTGTGAACTGACCCTGTTGAGTATTTTGGGGTATTTAGGGTCACTACTGTGTTCTTCAAAAGCCCCTGGAAACAAGATGCTTGTTAGAAAAACAAACCCCTGGAACCTACCTAGGTCTACCAAGTCAAAATTTGCATTTTTCACGATCCTCGGGTGATTTTTTTTTTTTTTTTTTTTTTTTTTGAGTTGGAGTCTCACTCTGTCGCCCAGACTGGAGTGCAGTGGCCGCTCCCGGCCACCGCAACCTCGACCTGCTGGGCTCCGGCGATCCTTCCGCCTCAGCCTTCCGAGTAGCCGGAATTACAGGCGCGCGCTATCACGCCCGGCTAATTTTTTGATTTATTGTAGAGATGAGGTCTCGCTGCCCAGGCGGGTCTCAAAACCGCAGGCTCAGGCAATCCACTCACCTCAGCCTCCCAAAGGCGCGGGATTACAGGCTGAGCCACCGAGCCCGGCTCCTCGGGTGATTCTAATGCACCCATATGTTGAGACCCTCTGCTCCAAAGACAGCAAGTGGAGAATTGCGGCAAATTCTATCGGCAAGCAGATGCTCTAAAACCTTGCTACTCGATGTGTGGTTTACAAACCAGCTTCAACATCACCTGGGAGCTTGTTAGAAATGCAGAATCTCCATCCCCACACCAAATCTACTGAATTTGAATCTGCATTTTAATAAGATCCCCTGGTGATTCTATGCACAATAAAAATTGAAAAGCACAGCTCTAACAGACTTTTGCCTGAGAAATTAGAAAATGAAGGCCAAATTCACTTTTCTGGCTTGAATCGCTTGGGTAATTGCCACTCTCTTCCTTTGCCTTTTATAAGATAGTTAGCGCTTTAGGCAAAAACCATCTTTGATAGGAGGATTTCAGGAGATGCCAGGTTCCCCAGGGCTGCCTGAGGAACTCCTGTGTTAAGGCAAATTCTCAGAGCACTACTGACAAAGAAGACAGCCTCTGGGCATGGCAGACAGCTGCTCAGGGAAAGAGAGCTTGCCTGGGGAAAGGCCAAGCAATTTCCTCGCCTGAAATCTTTGCGTCTGGTTGAAGGTTGATGAGATAAAACCCTACTGGAGGTGTATTTTCCCACTGAAAAACTTGAGTAAATTCTGAATATTAATCCCAATGAAGAGAGTAATAAATAACCTAATTGGTAACACAGCTTTTCCAGGCTGGACTCTCCTCCCGTCAAATTACAATTTCACTTTATTCTCCAGTGAAATTAGTCATTAACCAATGTTGCCAACTGTTTCCTTTTAAACACATCTATTTTCTATGATATAGGGAGAAAAATTGGACTTCAGGTCTGAAATCCTTTCTCATCTATTGGTTTTATTGTGAAGCCTTGAGCAAATCATTTAACCTCTCTGGGTCTAGTTTGTTTATAAAACGGGATTGATGATGTCTAACAAACTGTTTAGTGTTAAGGTCCTTTTTTTTTCTTTTTTAGGGTAAAGGCAAAATATTCTTAGGAATATTTTGAAAGCTGTAGGGCATCTCATTTTAAAAAATGAGATTTTTTTAATGCCAAAAGGATAAGCATTAAGTCATAGCTGACAGATTTCTATTCTTCTTCAACTATTTCTAGACTCTCTGCTTTTTCTGCCACTTATCATCAGTTGATAGCAATATCAAATTTAGATCTAACACTGATATCTATGGTGCCCTTCTAGACATCACCTTTGCACATTCAATTTGCCATCTTTTATCTTTGATCTTCCAGCCTGGCTTCTGTAATGCAACACCACTTGTGCCAATGTAGTCACTGACAGTACATTTTGCAAATGAGATCTTTTGGCATGCTAGATCAGATATTTCCCTGAAGTCTAGACACATTCCAGTGAGCCTACTCCATTCATTATTTATGCATGGGTCTGCCATTTAGTCACCCTTGGTCTTCATGATAAAAGCTTGCTTTCCCAACCCCTTTAGATGGTATAGATTAACAAATCAGAGAAATTCCTGACGCTGGCTGACAACTGGCATAGTACTTTACATGTACTGGACTGTAGCAGGCAAGATCTCATTTTCACTTTCATAAAAACCCCATGAGATCGACAGGACAACAATGTTTGAACCTATTATGTAAACCTTAAAACAACTCACTCCAAAGTCATAAGCTAATAAATGGCAGATGTGGATTAAACCCAAATCTTCAAGCTCTGACCACAATCCTGGGATATCTTACATCAAGAATGATGGCCAGGGTGAATGGCAGATCAGAAAGTGGAGTAGAAACCAGGACCCCCACCCTCTCAGAATCAAGTGTTCCCACAAAAAAAGTCTTCTGGGCTCCCAGAACACTACTTTTATACTTTCACTTTTGTACTTATCACATTTTATTATCTTTGTATGTATTGCTTAGTCCATTTCTCCTGCAATACCAAAATACCTGAGACTGGGTAAATATAAAGAATAGAAGTTTATTTTCTCACAGTTTTGAAGGCTGAGAAGTCCAAGATAAAGGTACTGGCAGGTTCTGGTGTATGGTAAAGGCTGTTCTTTGCTTCTGATAAGGCACCTTATTGCTTCTGTGTCTTCACATGGCAGAAGGGGCAAAATGTCAAGAGCTAACTGAACGTTGACACTTCTTGAAGCCTCTTTTATAAGGGCTTTAATCCCACTTAAGAGGAAGGAGCCCTCAGGTCCCAATCATCTCTTAACCTTCTAGGGAGGCCACTTCTTAATACGATCACATTGGTAACACCTGAATTTTGGAGGGGATACATTCAAACCATAGCATGTATCTTTTTTTTTTTACTGGTTTCTGAACTCCTAGAAGGAAGTTAATATCGTTTCTTTATATTTGTAGCTTCAGAATCCAACAGAGTATCTGGCAGTTAGTTTCATGGTATAAGTATTTATTGGCTGAATTTCAAGAGTTATGTGTATGCATTGAAAAAAATAAAACAAAAACACTGTATGTCCACTGCACTCCAATATATGAGGCCTGTCTTAGTTCAGGCTACTGTAACAAGATACCATAGACTGAATGACTTGAAAAATGGAAATTTATGTCTCACAGTTCTATATGCTAGGAAGTATGAGATCATGGTGCCAGCATCACTGGGTTTTGGTGAGAATCCACCTCCTGGTTTCCTCACATGGTGGAGAGAGAGGAAGCAAGTAATCTCTTATCTCTTCTTACTCGTATAAGGGCACTAATCCCATTATTAAAGGTCCACCCTCATGACCTGATTACCTCCCAAAGGCTCAGTCTCCAAATATTATCACAATGAGATTAGAGTTTCCACATATGAATTTTGAGGGAACACAAACATTCAGTTCATAGTAAGGTCATAATAAAGATAAATGTTTGGTATCCTTAAAATATAAAGAGTTCGTATAACTTTTGAATTGAAAAATTGATATAAAATTAAAATAGGAAATTTAAGGATGAAATATAAATGGTGAATAAATATTTAAAGTACTGTTCATCCCCGCTATTTGCCAAATTTAAACAAATTATTTTCACTATTAAGGAAAATGAAATATATATTGTTGCAAAGGGTGGGCTGAGACCTCATCTCTACAATAAATCAAAAAATCAGCCAGGGGTGGTAGCGCACGCCTGTAGTTCCAGGTACTTGGAAGACTGAACCGGAAGTGATCGCCGGGAGCCCAGCAGGTCGAGGCTGCGGTGACCTGGAGCGGCCATTGCCCTCCAGTCTGGGTGACAGAGTGAGACTCCAACTAAAAAAAAAAAAAACCCTGCTATTTAATGTTAATAAAGTATCATTAAACACCACCCCAGGTATTAGAAAGGGCATCTGTTTATTTAGACATTATAACATAGAGAGTAAGAGCACAGATGAACCAAAACTACCTGGATTTAGACTGGCTCCACTAGCTGCGTCCTTAAGTAACTTACTTTGCCTCTCTGTGACTCAGTTTCCTTACGTGTAACATGAGGGAAAATGACCTTGTAGTCATTCCTCAGTATTCATGGGGCATGGGTTCCAGGACCTCCCAAGGATACCAAAATCCACCTATGCTTAAGTCTCTGGTTCAA
Organism: Carlito syrichta; assembly: GCF_000164805.1. NCBI lineage: Eukaryota > Metazoa > Chordata > Mammalia > Primates > Tarsiidae > Carlito > Carlito syrichta. The sequence goes on along the minus strand of NW_007249298.1, from coordinate 70,878 downwards.
AATGGCATAGTATTTGCATACAACCTATGTACATCCAGTCTGGGTGACAGAGTGGATGCCCATCCTTCCATATATTTTCAATCTGTAGATAATTTATGATATCTAATCCAATGTGTTATGTAAACAGTTATTATACTGTATTGTTTTTATTATTTTCAATTATTGTATTCTTTTTTATTTTAATATTTTTGATCCACAGTTTGTTGAATTCATAGATGTAGAATACACTGACATAGAGGGCTGACTATATTTACTTATTGTGGTTGAAGAATTAAGACAATTCATATTTATAGAGCACTTAAACATACAAGTAAGTGCTAATCCTATTATTATTCATTAGAGCCATCATTTCCCATTCTGTTTTGGTTAGGGCCAAAAATTTCAAAAACACTTTTAATGTTACTATTATATGTCAAATAATAGCAAGTTTTATCTCTGTTCTTATTTCAAGGTCATCAAATAATGTTAAAGTATCACATAACTTCATCTACCTATCTAAACACAGTACACGTGGTTACTTAGTACCTATTTTTTGCCTAGCTCTATTCTGGGATCTAGAATTACACTATACAATATAGGGTGTGGCTACATAAATTTACCTTAAATTAAACTAAAAATTCAATTCTTCAGTGGCCCTGGCCACATTTCAAGTATTGAATTACTACATGTCTAATGGCTGCCATATTGGACAGTACAAATATTGTATTGTACACTTAAAGTCCAAACTTCTTCACCACTATGCAATGCATCCAAATAACCAAAAACTATTTGCATACCCTATTAAAATAAAAAGAGAAAAAAAGTAAAATAAAGTAAATTTCCTTCATGATGGAAAGTACTGTTGGACAGAGCTATGTTACAAATATAGTGATAGCATCATGCCTTCATGAAGCTGGCATCCTACCACGGAAGATAGATAATAAGCAAATAAATACATAATAATTATGAATCAATACTTTTTTAATAAAGAACCACATGTTCAGTTACTGAAACACAGTTAGAAAAATTATGTTTATATGTAATTCCCAGATGAGCTGTTATGTAATTAAATGTATAAGCTTATAACTGTTTTACTAATTGCAGAAGTAAAATATGTTTATTGCAGAAAATATAAAAAAGAAAATAAAAATATGCACAATATTATTTTACTAAAGAGCCATAATATTTGTATTCTGATTTTTTATTTCATTATTTGTAGTTTAAGCAATTTACCATTATTTATTTTATCACTGCCTCATTCGAATTTAGGTTGTTTTAAAATTCTTTATTCTAATATCTAGATGAACATCCATATATATAATTATTTGCCAGTCTTTTTCTTTCCTTATGATAAATTTCTCAAAAGTACTGTTTCTAGAACAAAGTTATTAAACATTTTAGACTCTTAATGCATACTGAGAAGACTTTCCAAGAATCTGAATTTGCACATACATTCGCCCACCCTTTGCAACAATATATATTTCATTTTCCTTAATAGTGAAAATAATTTGTTTAAATTTGGCAAATAGTGGGGATGAACAGTACTTTAAATATTTATTCACCATTTATATTTCATCCTTAAATTTCCTATTTTAATTTTATATCAATTTTTCAATTCAAAAGTTATATGAACTCTATATTTTAAGGATATCAAACATTTATCTTTCTTATTTTTGGCAAACATTTTCCTCAGTTTTTTTAAATTAGTATTATTATCTTAATTGTTTTTTCCCCATACAAAATTTTAAAATTCGTATATGACAAATTTCTTTCAAAGCTTTAAGCCTTGAAAGGCCCCTGAATGTCCAACATATAGCAAAAGTTCAATAAATATTTGATAAGTGAATGAATTAATAAAATATTTGACCCATACTGGCAAACAATAGCTTCATCTTTTTTTTTTTTTTCCGACAGATGCAGGTCAATTCTCCCAATCATCTGAATATGAGTTGAAACTGCAAGAAAAACTTGGAATTAGTATTGAATTTCAAATGGGAACATACTCAATGTCTGGGAATTACCATGACATATTGCCTCCCTGATAGGAGCCTCTAACAAAGCCCCAAATCCTGTATTTTGTGCACATCTAGTCCCCAGATGGTCAGTCTTTGATATTTCCAGCCCTCAGGATCAATGCTTTCTGATAGCTACATTTATTTTGAAGTGGTGTCTTCACCTCTTACTTAATAAATAACTGTTTGCAATTCTCTTCCACTTCTGGTTCATTTTTTATTTGCTTCTTTTGTCTTCTTTCTTCCCTTATATTCTTGAGCACATATGAAAGATCAAGAAGACTAATGAAGGGTCAGTGGCATGAGGCATACAAACGAGAAAGTCTCTGCTTCTGGAAGTTCTCTCATGAAATCATAATGATACAATTTGTAGTTTTGGGAAAGAACTTAGACAGCATAACCGTGTTTCCACAAATGTTCACAGAGATGGCAATGTTGATTCATTAGACCTGCTGCTGGTCTTCCACTAATTCAACATATCCTATTCATAATTAACTTCTTGCCATTGTTCAAATATGCTCTTCTCTCACATTTTCCTCTTTGGGGCACATCAATTTCATAAACCTGAAATGTCCCAGTCAGCTTTGTGCTTTGCTGACAAAGTCCTATTCATCCTTGAAGTTTCAGAGCAAATGTTGCCTCTTCTGTCAAGTTGTACTTGATTTTTTAATATTGAATTAGGCCCTTATTTCGTCTCAATATCACACCACCGGGTGATAACTTTAAAAACATTGGGTTTTTTTTTTAATTACTTCTCTTTTAACTTTTAATTTTGATGTAGTTATACATTCACAGAAAGTTGCAAAGACAGCACAGACGACTCCCCTGTATCTTTCATCCAGATTTCCCCTATGGTTATATCTTACATAACTATAGTAAAATATGAAAACAAGAAAGGGATGCTGGCACAATGTATGTTTATAGTTCTGTACTGTTTTATTACAGGTATAAGACTAATGTAACCACTACACAATCAGGTTACATTACTATTTCATCACTGCAGTGATCTTCATGCTACACATTGGTAGTCACACCAAACTCCACCATCCCAAATCTTTCATTTCCTCTATGCCACTATAATTTTTCATTTTAAAAATGTTATATAAATGGAACTTGAACTTTTTTTAGTTCCATTTTGATGTATTTATGGTGTTTTTATGTATATTCCTTTGTGTAACCTCTTCGGTGGTTGCTCCAGGTATTACATTATAGACGCATCTTGTTACAGTCATCTGCTATGAATATCTTACCAGTGTGAAAGAAGTGTAGAAGGCCAGGCACAGTGGCTCAGCCTGTAATCCCAGCACTTTGGGAAGCCGAGGCAAGAGGATTACCTGAGCTAAGGGGTCTGAGACAAAATGGGCAACTTGGTGAGACCTTGTCTCTACAATAAATCACAAAAAATTAGCTGGGCATGGTGGCATGCGTCTGTAGTTCCAGTTACTTGGAAGACTGAGGTGGAAGGATCACCTGAGTCCAGCAAGCCAAGGCTGCTGTGGACATGAGTGTGCCACTGCACTCCAGTCTGGGTGACAGAGTGAGACTCCAACTCAAAAAAAAAAAGGAAAGTATAGAAATCTAGCTTCTTTTTGTATCCCATTATGTTATCCCAATGAAATATAATTGTCTTAAAAATGTCCTCTCCATATGTTGAGAATGACATCAGACAGTGTTGTTATCATTTTAGTTTTAACCATCAAATATAATTTAGGAAACTAAAAAGGAGAAAACAAGTCTATGTATTTATCCAAATTTTACTCTTTCTGTTGTTCTTTCTTCTTTCCGGATGCTCTAAGATTTCTTCTTTTATCATTTTCTCTTTATGGAATTTAGTTTAGCCATTATTTTAGGGTAGATATTCTTTTTGTTTTCCTTCACCTGAGAATCTTGATTTTGCCTTTATTCCTCAGTTATTTTCAGTAGCTATAGAATTCTTGATTGACAGTTTTTTTTTCTTTCAGCATTTGAAAATATTGTGACACTTCCTTCTAGCCTGCATATTTCTAAAAAGAGATCTGTCATTCATGTTTCTCCTCCCTTATACACAAGGTGTCATTTTTCTCTGGCTACTTTCAAGAGTTTTGTTTTTCTTTAGTTGCCATAAGTTTGATTATAACATATTTGGCATAGATTTGTTTGGGTTTTATTCTGTCTTCCTCTTCTTCTTCTTCTTCTTCTTCTTCTTCTTCTTCTTCCTCTTCCTCTTCCTCTTCCTCTTCCTCTTCTTCTTCCTCTTCTTTTTCCTCTTCTTTTTTTTTTTTTTTTTTGCTGTCCCTTGAATCTGTATGTTTACATCTTTTGCCAAATTTGGAAACATTTCAGTCATTATTTCCTCGAATGCTTTTTCAGGCCCATTTATTTCTCCTCTCTTTCTGAGACTCTGATGACATAATTATTAGATTTTTTACTCTAGCCCAACAGGTCTTTAAGGTTGTGTTCTTTTTTTTTTTTTTTTTAGTCTATTTTCTCTCTTTTGTTCAGACTAGGTAATTTCTATTGTTCTTTATTCAAGTTTAATGAATTATTCCTCTGTCCGCTGCATTTTGCTTTTGAGCCCACCCACTGAATTTTTTAATTTCAATTATTACATTTCCATGTGACTATCCTTTATATCTTAAATTTCTTGACTGAAATGTCCTGTGCTTTTCCAAGAGTGTCTGTTAATTCTTGTAAAATTATTTTTATCATGTCTACTTTAAAATTCTTTTCAGATAATTCTAACATTTTTGTCAACTCAGGATCAGCATCTATTGATTGTCTTTCTCATTTAAGTTGAGATTTTCCTGGTTCTTTGTAAGATGAGTGATTTTTGTTTGAATCCTAGGCATTAGGGGTATTATGTGATAATACTGTGGTTCTTATTTAAACCTTCTATTTTGGCTGTTCTCCTCTGAAACCACACCAGCAAGGGAAGGTGGATGTCTTCTCATTAGTGCCCCATGGGGGTTGAAGTCCAGGTTCTCTCCTGGGTCTCCATTGATGTTTCAGCAGGAGAGAGGAGGTTCATTACTGTTGCTCCCCAGATGGCTTCCACTGACACCATGGTAAGAAAGTCCTTGTTACTCTTGCCAGGTGGTGATAAAAGTCCCCGCTTTCCCCATAACACCCCAATAGACTCTGATTGAAGAGCAGATGAGGGATGGCTTGCAAGAGTCAGATGAGGGAAAAATTTGGGCTTCCCAGTCAACCTTTCCTGAGGGACTTAGGGTGTTGTTTGGCTCTTGTCTTCACGTTTTGTCTTGCTAGTCTAACACGTACCTGATTTTTGGCTAAAGAGAGCTGGCTTTTCTTGCTGTTTTAATTTGTCTGTACTTGCTGGCATATCTGGCTTCTCTAACATCCAGTTAAGAATACATGAGACAAAAAGAAAACCCAGAGAACCCATTGCTGTTTTGTTTCTTGGATCCAGGAGTCTCTAGCCAATCTGCCCTCTCCTCTGCATCTTGCAGAATTTCTTACATTCACTTATATATAATTTTCAGGGATTTTAGCTGTACTTAGTGGGTGGATAGGGAAAAGTACAACTACTACTTTATCTTTCCAGAATTGGGGAGGGGGGTCTTAATTTTTTCTTTTGATAATACAAACTTCACGTAAATTATGGATGCTTTATGACAAGAACCAGGAATGTGCATTCTCTGGTGACATTTTGAATTGAATGAGTGAATTTATGTCAACAATGCTTCAAAGAAAAGATGACATGCTGCACTGATGTAGTTTATCATGGAGAAAAAAATACCAACAAAGATTAACAAGTAATTAAGAACATTATTTATTGAGCACTTAGTATTTCCTAGACACTGTTCAATGTTTCACTTGTATTATATGATCAATCTTCAAAGTAACATTTTTAGATACTCATCATCAAAATCCCTACTTTATAAGAAAATGACTTGCTTGAAGTCAAAATTTTAGTGACAGAACTGGAATATTAACACAGTCAGTCTGCTTCAGAGCCTGAACTCCTGGATGAAAAGGTTAATCGTTAAGTTATAAAGTTATCAAAGGCCAACTGTGTGCCTGGCATCATGAGAGATGTCAGGAATACAAAAATTAACAAGATGTTCTTGTCTTCAAGAAGTTCACAGTAGAATTGAGATGAGAAGAGGGAATTTCAATCTATGCTCATTGCAGAGTAAATTGTTTTTGTATCTGCATTCATGTTCCAAAGAGCTTTCCATATAGGATTCATTACAGCAATACCTTATTTTATACATACATAGACTTAATTTACAAGACTTATGATTAAATTAGTTTACTTTGAATCAATAAGCATTTCTTTAACTTTCTGTTACAGAAATTTTAAATATTTACCAAAGTGGAGAAAATAATATAGTGAACCTGCATAGCATTATCACCAAGATACAACTTCAAGTCCAATCTTATTTCATCTGTCCTTCTACCTGATGTGTGTGTGTGTGTGTGTGTGTGTGTGTGTGTGTGTGTGTGTTTGCACAAGATATTTTGAAGCAAATCATAGATATCCTATTAATACATTTTCAAGTATTTTTATAACTATCTCTCAAAGATAGGAACTCTTTTTGTAAAAATATAAACATAAGTTGGGCTCGGTGGCTCAGCCTGTAATCCCGCGCCTTTGGGAGACTGAGGTGAGTGGATTGCCTGAGCCCGCGGGTTCGAGACCCGCCTGGGCAGCGAGACCTCATCTCTACAATAAATCAAAAAATCAGCCGGCGTGGTAGCACGTGCCTGTAATTCCGGCTACTTGGAAGGCTGAGGTGGAAGGATCGCCGGAGTCCAGCAGGTCGAGGCTGCGGTGGCCGGGAGCAGCCACTGCACTCCAGTCTGGGCGACAGAGTGAGACTCCAACTCAAAAAAAAAAATATATATATATATATATATATATACATATATATATATATAAACATAATACCATTATTACAGGTTAAAAACTTAAGATTTTCTCAATATGCTTAAATATATAGTTACTATTCACATTTATGTAACTGTCTTATACATTACTGATTTTAACTGTTTGTTTGACTCTGTGCCCAAATACAATCCACACATTTCAATTGATTGACAAAAAAATCTTTTTAACCTATAAATTGCCCTTCTCTTTTCTTTTTCTCTTCTTGAAATGTTTTGTCCAAAAAAAACCCAAAATAATCTGCCAATTATATCTTAATAATGTCCTTTAAAACAGTGTTCTTCCTGTGTTGGTTATAAATTGGTAGTTATGCTTAGAGATTTGATCAGATTTGAGTACAGTGTTTTTACAAGACAACTCTACAATTTGAATTTTGAATAGAAAAGGCAGCATAAAATATTTAGCATTTTCCCTTGACTTACCAGTTTCAGAATTATAAATTGGATTTCTAGCATACTGTAAAGATGACCAATGAGGGTTTTATTTTTTGAGTACTGTATGAACTAATTGTTTAATTTAATGTGTTTTAATTTATTGAGGTTATCATGCCTATTTGTAGTCCCATCTCTGGACAGTGGAAATCTAGCCAAGGTAATTCCTACGTCACTTTGATATGACACCTATAATCTTTGATAATTTTCTTGCTTTCTGTCATAGCAAAATATTCCATTTCATATTGTGTATGCCCATCTTTAGACCTGAAATCTGAGTTTTCCAAGAGTTCAAGGTTTTATTAGTGGGAAATCATATTTAGAGTCCACTATCTGGGCACAAAAAAAATATTGCTACTAATTGATCATTATTTCCAGGACTTTTTATTCCACTAAACTAGAAAACCTGTAGTTTTAAAAATAAAGTATGTCGCAATTTCATATTAATACTTTCAACCAAATTCAGGATTACATCTTTACAACCTTTCTCTCAGGCTAAAAATCTCGCCATTAGTTTTGTCTCACATTACATGCACAGAAGTCTCAGATACTTGTTACAACACAACACAACCACAGATGATTGCTTAAAACAGTTTAAGATGTGGGGGAGGGTTGTTTTTTCACTTTTGTTGTGTTTTATTTTTTGTCCCTGGAGGGGTGCGTGTGTGTTTATATGTATTTGTCTCTAGGGCTGTGCAGCCAAATTACTGCTTTTTAAAGTCACTTGAGAGAATTACTCTATGCAGTCATGCTACCCATCAAATATACATTTAAAGCCATTTATTATACTTTTGACTTTTAGGACTCAATTTTTAACTTAATTTTGATGTATGAGTGTATAAAATATTTTATGTAGCTCTAATCAAATGTATATTCAAAGAAGTCCAGCTTCAACATCTTGCCCCACCATGCTTCTTTCTTCTTATACATAACCACTTTTTGAAAAGTATAAGGTTTATCCTTCATTTATCTCCTCCTTCTTAGTCAAATGCTTGCTTACTACATATGCTTTTATCTATCTTGATTTTTTCATTTAATATATTGGTTGTATTAAAATATAGAGTTATTCCTCATCCCTTTTTTCTGGCTACATAGTACTCTATTGAGAAGATATATAATTATTTGTATTCAATCAGTGCAATAACTAGCCATGTTCACATAATATTTTCTTGTATTTTGCCAGTATAGCTTTGGGCTGGCTTACTCAAAGGAAAACGTATATGTAAATTTGCTAAATAGTGCCACAGCACTCTCCATGGGTATTATAACAATTTGCATTCCCAGCAGAAATGCATAGAAGTGCCCATTTTCTCCATGTCCTCACCAAATATTTTGTTAAACATTTGAATTTTAGTCAGTTTCATGGGTGAGATAGTGTATCACAGTGTAGTTTTAATTTGTATATCTCTTAACATGAGTGAATTTAAGTTGTTTTTTTTTTAATTTGAAGAGAGTCATTGGATTTTTTTGTGTGTAAACTCTTTAATCCTGCACTTGTTTTTCTGTCAGATTGTTGGCTTTTATAAATTTTTTTAAAATTATATATTGAAAATAACCTATTTTGTGTAAACTGCTAAAATTGTCTTTCCACAACATTTATTCTATATTTACTGTATTCGAACTTTGTGTATTATAAGTGACAATAACGTATACTAATTTTTTTTAAAGATGAAAATCATACATCTGAAAATTCCAGAAGCAAGACTGGTGTCAGACAAGACTCAGTTTATGGGCTCACACAATACGCAGTTCACGTCACAAAATCTAGTTTCTCTCTTTCTTCACTCTATCTTTTGTTCTTCCCTCATTATAGCAAAATGGCTGCAGCAATTCCAGACCTCACATGCTCACAGAGTCCCACCCAAGAGAAGTGTTAAGTGTCTCTTCTGATAGTTCCCAGAAAAAAGAAAACCCTCCTTGTGTCAAATCCCAGAAAATTTCTCCTTGGTTATCCTTAGTTTTGATTGACTTACACCCTCATTTATAACTTGTTGCTATGGTAAGGGAAATAGAACACTGATGAGCTTAGTTGAATCATGATCATTCATGCTGAAACTGGAAGGCGAATAGGGGTCATTTTCACCCAAATAACACAACTGAGAATAGATTAGGGTGGTTTCCCAAAGACTATTTGTGTCCTGCTTTAAATGGGGATGGACAAAAAATATAAAAATTCAGTTTTACCTGAGAGATGTCAAGCACTGTTCTAAGCTCTAAGGACACAAAGCTAAAACGATACTTCCAGGCCCTTTAGCTACTCTTACTAATGCTTCCACCTTTTCAAAGTATTCTCCCCCAGTGAATGTCTCAAGCTTGGTCTCATATATCAAATACTCTTCCATTCTTCACATCTAATATTCTAACATTCCAACGTCTCCAGAAGCAAAGACTGAAGGAAACGATAAGCAGTGTATTCTAGAAAAGCCTGGGACTTGGAGTGACAACCTAGCCTTACATGAGTAATTGTGTGACCTTGGTTAAGCACCTCAGTGCCTCATCTAAAAATAAAATGATAATTGCTACCATCATTAATGCTATTAATTAACACTTAAGAGACTCTTGCTATATGCCAGACTCTGTTCTAAGCGTCTTAGTTTATGTAGGCCTCCGAGCAACCAATTCATAAGAACCATGATTAGAGTCATTGTATTTGTGGAAAAAAACTAAGATGCAGAGATGTTAAGTAACTTGCCTAAGGCCTTCTAATTTATAAGCAGAAGAACTGAAATTTGAACCCAGGCACTCTGACTTCAATTAAATTATGTAAGCAGGTAAAATATCTTAGCCTAAAGAGGATGCTCGATATATGTTACTATCCCTGAACTTAAATAATGATTATTCGATTTCACCAAGTAATTGCTAAGTGCAAATAAAGTCTATAGATGTACTTTATAAAAGATAATTTGCTGTATAATATAATGTCTTATAGTTCTTATTAGGAGTTTTCCTCCTTTCCAGAATCCCTCCAGACCTGTGGTTGGTATGTCCCATGGATATTTTTTTTTTTTTTTTGAGTTGGAGTCTCACTCTGTCACCCAGGTTGGAGTACAGGGGCACACTCCCAGCCATCACAGCCTCCATCTTTTGAGCTCAGGCGATCCTTCCACCTCAGCCTTCCAAGTAGCTGGAACTACAGGTGCGTACTACCACGCCCGTCTAATTTTTGACTTATTGTAGAGATGAGGTCTCACCAATTTGCCCAGGTGGGTCTCGAACCCGCGGGCTCAGGCAATCCGCTCAACCTCAGCCTCCCAAAATGCTGGGATTACAGGCTGAGCCACTGAGCCCAGCTCAGTCTCATTTTTTACTAGAGCTTCTCTATCTCTAATTAACGTAGTTTGCCTTTGTAAATCCCTCATCTTGTAAACACTTTAACATCTCCTTCTCAATTCTATCTTTCTGCTCATTTCTTCTCTTGCTGTCAACTTTTTGCTGTGGGACTTTTATTCCCAGACTTTGTGATAATGAGCACATCCTGACTAAATTTGCTCTGTTCCATTACTTTCTTAAGATAGTATATGGGAGTTTCAGACCTGGGTTAATAGTCTCAGTAACTTTCTTTCATTTTTTTTCCTCCCCAAAATGGTATAACCTTTAATGCTTCTGCAAGGCTCTAAGTTGTTATATGGGGCCTTATTTTCTTTTGTAGATATGATTTTGAGTGGTTCTATAATTTTCTTTAAAATGGTTAAGACTTTAATTCACCAGATATTTGTTTAATATATGCTATATGGCAAATGCTATACAAGATGTTGAGGGTAAAAGATTAGTTTCACTCATTTCTCAAAATTATCAGTAGTGACAGACTACTAAGTTTGCACCAAACTGCTGTCAACCTTGCAAGAGAAACATGTCCTTCCTGAATTGGTAACTCCCCTGCAACTTCTTTCTTTTATTAATTTTAGAGGCTCCAAATGAGAGAGAGAGAGAGAGAGAGAGAGAGAGAGAACAAGAGGAAGAGAAAGACCTATAAATTAATATTAATATTTAAAACACTTGAAGAATTCTAATGCTAAGGAAGACATTGCAATCAATAATCAGAATAAGAATATACCCAAGATGAAATTCTTCTTATTGAACAGCTTGATAGAAACTTTAAAATAACTACATTAGGTATATTCAAGGAGACAAGCAAAGGCATAATTGCCATCTTTAAAAAAGCATAAAGTCTTGAAACAACAAAATGAGAAATGAAATAAAGGCTAGAAGACAATGGAGTAGTAGCTTTCTGGTGCTGCATGAAAATAACAGTCAATATAGAATCTTACATCCAGTCACAGTATTCTCTAATCTTTAGAACAAAATTTTATATAAAGACCAAAAACTTACATACTAATGCTCACTAAACAAAATCTTAAAGGATATTTTTGAAAAGACATAACATGATCACAGATTTTTTTTTTAATGTGTATTTACTTTTTTGAGTAGATGGCACATTTGTTAAATTAAGTTTGGCCTAAAACTGCCTTATTATATATTTTATGTTTGGCCTAAAGGTTTTTCCATACATGGTGAACTGTAATCCAACTTGATGTGTAAACAGACTGAAGCTACACTTTTTTTTTAAATAAAAATGTGGGGCACAATTCAGGGTTAGGTATACAAATGTTGATTATGCAGGAACCCTTGTTGATGAGGTATGCCCTTCCCTCCTTGAGCAGTTTCCCTCAATTTCCAATCCAACCTCCCTCCCGTGACGGTTTCCCACTACTGCCAATCCCTTTCTTATAGTGTTATAATTGTTCATGGTCCGTTTATGAGTACTCTTGTAAAGAGTACCAAAGCTCAGCCAATCACAATAGCCAAATTTCAGTCAACCATAGGCAGGCAACTGTTTAAACCAGGATCGCATAAGGCAGATGCCCATCTGTACCCAATCCAATGGTTTCTCTACCTTGCGTCCATTTTCTGTATGTCACATTATTTTTTCTGTTTTTAAATGTTATCTGACCATGTGGCAGCCCTGGAGTCAATCTGAACCAGTTTTGGTTCTGTGGGTTGCATTATTCACAAATTGTTTTTTTGCTCAATTAAGTACTGTTAAATTTAATTTTTCTGGAGCTTTTCTTTTAACACATTCATACATTGACAAATTTTAAATGTTGACAATGTACACCATGAGTAGTCTGGTTATACTTGCTCGCCACTATACATTTTGGTTCCATTTCCCAAGCCATTAGTGTTTCCAATTTCTTATTTATCATTCCAAATATAGATATTCCATGTATTTTAAGATTTCATGTATAAGCAGAGTGAGTATCCTCTATCTGAAATGCTTGGAACTAGAAGTGTTTGGGATTTCAGATTTTTTTAAATTTTGAAATATTTGCATATACATAATGAGATATCTTGGGGATGGCACCCAAGTCTAAACATGAAACTCATCTATGTTCCATATACATAGTCTTAAGGCAATTTTATATAATGTTTTTAATAATTTTATGCATGAAACAAAATTCTGACTGTGTTTTGACTGAGACACATCATTTGAGATCAGGTCTGGAATTTTTCATTTGTGGCCTCATGTCAGAGCTCAAAATTTTCAAATTTTGGAGAATTTCAGATTTTGGACTTTTGAATTAGGGTTGTTCATCCTGTATTTGATTATATAGAGATGTGTTCTGCAAATGGTAGCATATTACATAACCTTTTCTACACTTTGCTTTTTCTCTTAAATATATGACTTGGGCAAGATAGAAGGTAATATTCACATCAAATTTTTCTTGCAGTTATTTCTACATATAGTAGGGACTAAAAAATTGGAAGGTACCATATCTAACCTAGATGATCTTGAAAATTACTTCTGCTCTTGCCCATTTCTTTCACAAAGATCTTTTGATGTTCAATTAACTAGTTTACAGGAAAAATAATTATCAGATAATGTCATAGTCATAGTCAATCATAGTTTATTTGTCTTATATAGTCATTTTAAGAACAACAGGAATCTTGCTTTGACACTATTGCCATGGTCTCTAGTGGTTGGTACTATCAAAAGGTTAAATAAATTAAAAAGGCCTGAAAAATTTTGAGGTGGGGGAGAGTTTTAATTTTTTTTAATGAGAATTGGAAAATAATATTATCTTCCACTATAAAGTAAGTAACTTTGCTTAAAAAAAATGGATCTTATTTCTGTCTTAGTTCCTTTAGCATTGCTATAACAGAATACCTTAAACTGGATAGTTTACAAGGAAACAATGTTCATTTAGCTCATGATTCTGTAGATTGGGAAGTTCAAGAACAATCTAGTTCTAGTGAGGACTGCATGCTAGGTAAAAACATGGCAGAGAAGCAGAGAAGTGAGTGGGCATGTACAGAGATCACATAATGAAAGAAGAAGCAAAAGAGAAACCAGTAAGCCCAACTCACTTGTTTTTCTTTTTTAGAAATGGAGTCTCATATTGCTCAGGCTGTAGTGGAGTGGCTATTCACAAGTGCAATTATAATGTACTACAGCCTTAAACTCCTAGGCTCAAGAGGTCCCTCTGCCTCAGCCTCCCTAATAGCTGGGACTATAGAAGCACACTCAGCTCTGAATTCACTTTTATAACAACCCACTTTTATGATAACTAACCTGTTCCCGTAAAAATGAGAACTCCCTCATCTCTGTGGAAAGACATTAATCTATACATGAGTGATCCATCTCCTTGACCCATATACCTCCCACTGGTCCCTACCTCCCAACACTGCCACATTGGAGATCAAATTTCAACATAAGTTTTGGAGGGAACAAACTCAAACCATAGCAATTATCTTTTCTGAAAAATTTTCAAAAGCTCGAAACTCATTGCTAGCTATCCCATTATAGCAAGCTTTTGTGTTGAAGTATCTGGGGGGGGTTTGTTTGTTTGTTGTTTCATTGTTCTAAAGTTCTTTCTCTTTCTTTGTCCACCTGTCCAGAATCTCCAGCAGCCAATTTAACATGTAATGCACAAACTCAACAATTTATGTTGGCTGCATATTGTGTCTGTAGAAACTTCAGAATGAAGTGTTTTGAGCAATGCTTCATTTTTGCTGGCAAAATGCTGGAGAACAAGACTATTGTGGGTATTGTATGCAAACAATGAGCCCTAATCTTCCCTAATAAGTTGTATCCATAGATAGAGGTGGCCAAAGAATCCTGGAGAATTTGGAGTATCTTTTGGTTAAAGATAGAGATTCCTACCCCCCCCACTCCCATTGCTTGCTCAAAATAATATCTGTTATTATTAAAAAACCAAGAGTGTCTGTAACTATCAATAGAAGGTTTTTAAAAAGCAACAACAAATCAATTACTGAAACTTAAATGGTCTCCAACCAACCAGAGACAACAAATTGCTTTAATCTCTCCAGGGAGCTAGCAGTGGTTCCCTAGAGCACTGTGTTAAAATGATCCTGAAGCTGCATGCATGTTCCATGGAAAAAAAGCATGATCATCCACAAGCAATGTCTGACATGAGCAAAGAGAGAGAAATAGTGGCTTAGATGTCATGAAATTACCACTCTCATCCTGAGGTGTAATTTTAACAACCACTAAAGAAATTTACCATACTGAAAACCAAATCTGGAGTCATAATGTTTAGTAGCTCTAAAGAAACATATACCAATCAAACAAAACAAAAACAGGAAGTTTACTCATTTGAATAGATATGTGTGTGTATAAGGTGACTTTCTCAGAATGTTGTTTTTTATGAATTCTGTTGTTCTTAATTAATGCTTGATCAATTAAAAAATATATGAACCCAAATAAACTAATAATATATTAGAGCAAGTGTGGCAGATAGCTGATTATCTTCCAAAGTCTGTTTGCCTTCTATAGTAACAAAATTTTAGCTAGGCATGAAAACACTCAACTATACTTTTCACAGCCTTCCTTATGACTAGTTGTGGTAATATGACTAATTCCATTTCTTTCCAGTAGAATGTGAATGAAAATGATATGTGAAAATTCTATCTTACTTGCTTAAAAAAGAATTACTTGTCCTTCACTTCTGATCTTTTCTTTCTACACAGGCTGCAATGTCAACATGGCAGTGACTTTGCTTCAACTCTACAAACAAGAGCAACACCCAAGGAGGTGCTCGTTAGCTTAACTAATTAATATGAAAAAAAGCAGGTCCCTAAGTCCCTGAATAAGTGCATAGCGCAGAGCTGTCCTACCTGCCTGGACCATTCACCTCTAGACTATTATTTTAGACAAAAATAGTTTTACCTTGTCTAAACATTTATATCCTGGAATCTCTTTAATCTAGCAGCTTTCAGTCAAAGATGTTACAAGGGTACTAATCAACAAGCAGTAACACGTGCAAGCAAAGAGTCAGGACGATGATGACAAAGAAGTCTAGCATACCTAATAAGGTTTCTGTGTGACTGGTGGGGTTTAGGAGTATGATGTAAATCTCTGCAAGGTCTTGAAGGGTAAAAAGGATTTAAGACTGAGTTATGTTGAACACAAGTCATGTAATTAAGTCAGTAACTTAAGCAAAGGACAAGAAGTGGAGCCAGTTACTTGGCCCGAGTAGGATAAGCAGGGAGGCTGAATGATACTGAGCTACCTAAACAGTGGTTATTAGTAGTTCTCCCCCGCTTAAGAGCTGGATGAGCATGAGATCAGACATAAATGAAGCCGTAGATGGGAGTTAAGACATTCCATTTGTGAGGATTGCAGGACCTTATGTCACTATTTGAATTCTTCTGAAATTCTTCTTTTTGCTCATATCTTTGTTATCCTTCCACCTTACCTATTTATCTGCCCCTACTGAACCTGCTCTGAGATCTCAAATTCAAATATCCTTCTAGTCCTTGGACCTTTGGAGCCAAAATGGACCCCATGGTTAGGCAATAAAAAGATTCTTTGGGTGGTACTATGAATTATCTTTTCCTTATTGTTCACCTCAAACACAGGCAAAAGGTATTTATAAAGAATTTTAAATTGAGAATATATTTGTTGATAATTTATTTGCAAATCTGCTTCTTCTATCTGTTGTTTCTCTCAAATACATCATCAAGATTCTTCTCTTATCTTTTTCCCACTAACCCTATAAAAAATACTTCTTGGAGTATCTTCTCTAACACTATCTAAATAAGGTTTTATAAGATCTTCTTAACTTATCTTCCTAGTTCAAATATCTTCTTATTCTATTCTATGCTACGCCTGCCAGATTATTCTTCATAAAATATAGTTTTGATCATATTACTGGACCCTGCCTCCCCACAAAAACCTCACAGAACTACCCATTTCCTTCAGAAGAATATAGTCAAAGTTTTTAATCTTTTCAAAGTTAATAAAACCCAAAGTTTAAAAACTCTCTAAACCAAAAAAAAATGCCCTGGACCAGATGGCTTTCCACCAGAATTCTACAAAACATATAAGGAAGAACTGATACCAATCCTATTGAAAGTATTCCAGGTGATTGAGAAAGATGGCACCCTCCCCACATCATTTTATGAAGCTAACATCACACTGATACCCTAATCAGGTAAAGATCCAACAAAGAAAGATAACTACAGGCCAATATCCTTGATGAACATGGATGCTAAAATTCTCAGCAAGATCCTAGCAAACCAGATTCAACAACACATATCAAAAATCATCCACCACAACCAAGTAGGCTTCATCCCTGATTCAACATTCATAAGAACATAAATGTAATTAAATACATCAACAGACATAAAAACAAAAACCACATGATTATATCATTAAATGCAGAAGTTTTTAATAAAATCTAGCACCTCTTCTTGATAAAAACCCTCAAACATCTAGGCATAGATGGAACATACCTCAAAATAGTAAGAGCCATGTATAAGAAACCCACAGCCAGCATCCTGCTAAACATGCATAAATTGGAACCATTTCCCCTGAAAACTGGAACAAGACAAGGATACCCACTCTCACCCCTCCTGTTCAACATAGTTTTGAAAGTTCTAGCTAGAGCAATCAGAGAAGAGAAGGCAATCAGGAGTATCCAAACAGGAAAAGAGGAAATCAAGTTATCCTTCTTTGCAGATGACATGATTCTGTACCTAGAAAACCCAAGAGAATCTGTCAAAAACATCCTTGTATTAATAAATGGCTTTGGCAAAGTCTCAGAGTATAAAATAAATATGCAAAAGATAATCATATTTCTATACACCAACAATAAACAAACAGAAACCCAAATACAAAGCACAATTCCATTCAAAATAGTCACACAAAAAAAGAAATACCTTGGCATCTTCCTAACCAGAGACATGAAAGACCTTTACAATGAAAACTACAAAACTGCTCAAAGAAATCAAAGATGACATATACAAGTGGAAAAATATTCTATGTTGATGGGCTGGAAGAATTAACATTGTTAAGATGTCCATTCTACCTAAGGCAATCTACAGATTTAATGCACTACCTATCAAATTATCAGCAACATTCTTCTCAGACCTAGAAACAACAATATAGGAATTCATATGGAAACATAAATGACCAAAAATAGCCAAAACAATCCTCAACAAAAAAAAAAAAGCAAAAGATATCACACTCCCAGGCTTTAAACTTTATTATAAAGCACAATAATCAAAACAGCATGGTATTGGTACAAGAACAGGCATATAGACCAATAAAACAGTATAGAGATTTCAGAATAAAAACCTCAATTTCTCAACCAAGTCATCTTTGACAAAGCCTCCACCACCAACCACTGGGGACAGGAGCACCTATTCTCAAATGGTACTGGGAAAACTAGTTGATCACATGCAGGAGATTAAAACAAGACCCCTACTTATCACCATAAACAAAAATCAGCTCTATATGGATCAAAGACCTAAATGTAAAACCTCAAACTGTAAGAACCTTAGAAAATGCAGGAGACACCCTCATGGAAATCGGAACTGGCAACCAATTCCTGATCAAAACCCAAGTGCTCATGCCATAAGAGATAAAAGATAGACAAGTGGGACCTTATCAAACTGACAAGCTTCTGCAAAGCCAAAGAAACCATCAAGAGAGCAGGAAGACAAGTCACAGACTGGGAAAAAATATTTGCTAACTCTATGTCTGACAAAGGCCTAACATCTAGGATATACAAAGAACTCAAACATGCTGAAAAGAAAAAAACAAACAGCCCCATTACACAGTGTACAAAAGATATGAATAGACACTTCTCAAAAGAAAACATATGAGCAGCCAACAGATACATGAAAAAATGTTCAGCCTCACTAGTCAGAAAAGAAATGCAAATTAAAACTACACTGAAAATAAAATAAAATAAAACTACACTGAGATACCACCTAACTCCAGTCAGAATGGCCATCATCAATAACTCAAAAAATAACAGATGCTGGAGAGGGTGTGGTGAAAAGGGAACACTTCTACACTGTTGGTGGGAGTGTAAACTAGTACAGCCTCTGTGGAAAACAGTGTGGCAATTCCTAAAAGTTGCTAGAATCAACCTTCCATATGACCCCACAATCCCCCTACTGGGAATATACCTGGAAGAACTCAAATCACTCTATAAAAAAGACACCTGCACACGTATGTTTATCACAGCATTGTTCACAATAGCAAGAATATGGAACCAACCGTGTTGCCCATCCAAAGAGGTCTGGATTTTTAAAATGTGGTACTTATACACAATGGAATATTACTCAGCCATAAAGAAGAGCAAAATCATGAACTCGCAGCAATCTGGATGGACTTAGAGTCTATAATACTGAGTGATCTTTCACAGAAACAAAGAACTGAGTATCACATGTTCTCACTCATAAGTTGACCTTGAACCACTATTGAAATACTATAAGAAAAGAACTGGCAGTAGTGGAACACTGCCTGGGGAAGGGGGAGCACACCTCATCAACAAGGGTGGCTGCACAATGAATATCTGTATACCTAACCCTGAATTGTACCCCACAATTTTAAAATAAAAAATTTAAAGGTAAAAAAAAGAGAAAAAAAAACCCTCTAAAGATCTTTCTAGTCAAAACTTATTCAGAGGAGCAATACAAAACCTGGGTACAAGCCAGTTCTCCTGACTTTGGGTCCCAAATAGTGAAAAAAGGAGTTAGTGTTAGTCTTCTCTCAAACTGCATGTTCTGATCTTCTAGAGAGTTCATTGTAAGTGTTCTGCCTTAGCCTTCATATTATACAGAAAGTTCATCCCTTGTGAGACACAAAATTATGAGAAATAATGACAGAGATTTCAGCCTTTTATTATATTTGTGAATGTACCCAAAGTCTATGAAGAAATTTGGACTTTCAATAATATTTTCCCTGTGTCACTGCACAGAGTTATTTTTCTGAGGCTTTATGGCAAGGTGACTTTTTGCTATTTTCAGTGTTACATGGTGAAATGATATTATTTTGCCATGTTGGCTGTATGGTATACTGTTTTCAGGTTATTCTTTCGGTCTATCGGCTTCCCTTATCTTTGTGGCTTCTAATCTTTGTAACCAGCTTCCATCAACAAAATCAAGTTATAGAAAATAAATTACAGATAAGACTCACTGAGAATGGGGTTTTCACTGCTTCCCTTGAATTTTCTACTTCAATAATTATTGCTGCCAGAAATTTTCTTTTGATCCTCAAGTCATAAAATCCTTTGATGTAAATGGCAACTTGCTACATTAAAATATAAAAACTAGAAACTTATTAGCACCTATTTTTTCCCTTGGATTTTGTTGACTTTCACCTATCAGTAATTTTTTATCTTGCAATTATTCTTTGCACGTGTATAGTTAAGATGCATTATTTTTATCATTTGTCTTTATCAATAACTTATATCATTGACTGGTTTTGAGAGCTCATTAAATTTGTTTTCATTCCAAACTATAATGAAGACACTATACATTGAATCTAAAATGTATACAGAAGAGCACTTCTTGTTCCTTTTTATCAACAGTTTCAATAAATTTATTTGAAATTTTATCTTAAATTTCCATCTGTTCTCATACCTATGTCGCTTCTACTCCCTTAGATGGCTGAAGATTGAGATAAGCCGTGGAATTGCTAAGGCTCTATGTTTACAACATTCTCATAGGGCCGTTCTATTCTACTGAATAATATAATTCAGGAAGTTGCTTGATATAAGATACAGCCAAGGAACCTACACAATGCCATGTTCTCTCTTCCAGTTTCACCTGTTCTAAGTCTCCCCAGAAGCCCAACACGAAGGACCTTGATATACCTCAAATCCAATATTCCCCTCATCAAACTTGAGATCTTCTTTTGCTACATGTCCAACCCACTTCTTATCCTCTCTATGCCTATTAATTTCACCCTACGTCCTGGTCTTCAAAGTAAAAGCACTTCTTAGACTGGCAGTCAAACCTATCTTAAATCTGGATAAACTATGCTTCCAGCCTTATCTCTCATTCCTCCCTTCATGTGCCATGCTCTCCAGACAAACCAAACCATTTATTATTCTCTCTTCATATCTATTTCTTAGTTCTATTCTCTTGTTGTACCTTCAGGAAGTAATTATGTTCTCTTAGCCACATTTTTGTATGTCCAAATCCTATTTATCCTTAAAGCTAAGTTTAAATCCCTCACTTGAAACATTTTGTTTTATAATCCTAGAAGTATTCTCCTCCAAACTCACATGGCATTTACCTGTATATTGTACATGCATGCCGTGTTCTTTAACTTCGGCGATTTATGAATCCATATTATTTCTCTTATGGAACTGCAGCTTCTTGAGGGCCTGATCCATTTCTCTGTCAAATCATCTTTTTTATCCTCCACAATGACTGACAATTATCTTACACAGAAAAGGAAGGCACTCTCATGCATTTTCTTAATTACTTCATTTAATAACTCTCTATAAGCTCAGGTTATTTTGGGTCACTTTACAGGTGAGGAGATGTACCATCAGAGAAGTGACTTTCCCTTAGATGTGTTGAATAATTGAATAAGTGATTAAGAAAATAGATTGCTTTGGCTGGGCTCAGTGGCTCAGCCTGTAATTCCAGTACTTTGGGAGGTCAAGGCGAGTGGATTGCCTGAGCCCGTGGGTTTGAGACCAGCCTGTGCAACTTGGCAAGACCACATCTCTACAATATATCAAAAATTAGCTTAACGTGGTAGCATGCGCCTGTAGTTCCGGCTACTTGGAAGGCTGAGGAAGAAGGATCACCAGAGCCCAGCAGGTCATCTCTGGGCTGACCGTGAGCATGCCGCTGCACCTCCAGCCTGGGTGATGGAGTGAGACTCCAACTCAAAAAAAGAAAGAAAGGAAAGAAAGAAAGAAAGGAAAGAAAGAAAGAAAGGAAAGAAAGAAAGAAAGAAAGAAAGAAAGAAAGAAAGAAAGAAAGAAAGAAAGAAAGAAAGAAAGAAAGAAAGAAAGAATATACATTGCTTTACATGAGGTTTAGAGGAGTTTCATACCACAGGAACGATGTGCCTCATCAGTTTAGAAAGTTCACCAGCGGCCGGCTCGGTGGCTCAGCCTGTAATCCCGCACTTTGGGAGGCCGAGGAGAGTGAATTGCCTGAGCCCGCGGGTTCAAGACCCACCTAGGCAACTTGGCGAGACCTCATCTCTACAATAAATCAAAAATTACCCAGGTATGGTAGCGCATGCCTGTAGTTCCAGTTACTTGGAAGGCTGAGGAGGAAGGATTGCCAAAGCCCAGCACGTCGAGGCTGCGGTGGCCAGGAGCATGCCACTGCACTCCGGTCTGGGCGACAGAGTGAGACTCCAACTCAAAACAAAAACAAAAAACAGGAAGTTCACCAGCATAGTTGAGAAAGACATCTTTTTTTGTGAATTGCTTCCACAAAGTGAGTAAGCAAAACTACCAGACTCACCTACGAGCTGCTCCTGTGATAAGACAACTATCACAAAAAGACCTCCTGAGACAGTAAGGATAAAGAGAAGCATAAACTTACAAATGCAGTCTGATTTCCAGGGTTAGATGTCATTCCTTTTGGGGAAGCACTTTTAATCAGCTGTCAGTCTGGAAAGGAGGCAAATACTCTCTTTTTGCTAGAAGAATGAATGTGTCTTCTTAGTGTGATTTAGGTACCTTCCTGATGATTGCTTATGGGTGAACTGGCAGATGGCAGGGCTTGAATTCAGCTTAATGAATGGGAAATGGATGTTCATGGTCACAACTGGCTTTCTGATTATAGATGTCAAACAGGAAAGTTTCTCTGCTTGTACTTATAAAAAGAGTTACCTATGATGAAGAAGAAGGAGGGGACCATTACCTGGCAATGGAAAATGCTCTCTAGGGTTTGTTGTTTTTTTATTTGTTTGTTTGTTTTCTGAGACAGAGTCTCACTCTGTTGCCCAGGCTAGAGTGTAGAGGCACAATTATGGCTCACTGTAGCCTCGCCCTCCTGGTATCAAGTGATCCTTTTACCTCAGCCTCCTAAGTAGCTGGGACTAGAGGCACACACTACCATGCTTGGATAATTTTTTTAAAATATTTTTGTAGAGACTCAAGGTTTCACTATGTTGCCCAGGCTGATCTTGAACTACTGGGATCAAGTGATTCTCCCCCCTTGGCCTCCCAAAGTTCTGGGATTATAGACATGAGCCACCATACCTGGCCTCTCTTAGATTCTTTATAGCTATCACACTGAGAAGTGTAGCTAGGAGATGGCACATTCTGGTCTTTGGGCTAGAAATCTGTTAAAGCTGGAAGAGATCCATGAACTCCTCTAGGCCAATCCCATCATTTTACTTTTGGGGAAACTAAGGCAATGTGACTTGCTTGCAATTACAAGAAACACAGTGACCAGGGTTTCAATGTGGCCTCCATAGAAGAGAGTGGCAGAAAGTCAAAGTTGCTATGTTAACTATAAGAGGAAGAACAGAACATCATTCAAGTCCAACCCAATGTCAGGAACCCTTAGCATCTCTCTTAAGGAAAATAGCATGAACTTCGGACAGAGATATGCACTAAATTTTCTGGTTCTGCCGTCTACAAGTTGTGTGTCCTTAGTTTCCTTATTTGTAAAATGTGATTTTTATAATTACTTTCTTTACAGGGTTGTAATGATGATTGCAAGAGATAGACTGTTTAGACAAGGCCTGGTACATGGTAGGAAATCAATAAATGTTGATTCTACCTTCAATTATTTCAAAGTTGAAATTTAAAAAAAAAAGGTTAAGAAATTGAAAGAGAAAAAGAAAGCCAAAAAATGTCTATTTCAATCAGTAGAAGCCTATAAAGACAATTTGAATTATATCCAATCTCTTGGACAAGTAACAGAGGATATAAAGAAATTAATATAATACAATTTTTCATTAAGTGTTTAAGACATATGGACAATCTAAGCCTGGCCTTTTTCCCTTTGCCCAGAGAATATTCTAGCCACAATAAAACTTGGAGCATGATCAATCTAATATCTTCAATAGAGTTTCTTGTGTGTGCATACTTTCACATAACTTTGTCTGAAGAACTCTCCATGGAGTCTCTCACCACCTTTGTCTAATGGACAGCAGCTGCCTGGAAACAAGCCTTCCATATTACTCACCTTATCAGACCACAATAGAACATCTCCCTTCATCCTACCCTGGGACAACTATCTGTTTTTCTTGCTATTTGTAATGTTGACAGTCCCTTTTAGGGTCATTTTTCTAACACCAGAACCAGGTGGTTCTGCCTTTTTAGAATTTTCAACTGAATAGCTAATTCCTCCCTGAGTTTATTTAAATTTGTTTTTTGTTTTTTATGAACAACACATTTGGATTTTCTGCTCTCTCTTGGACTCCTACTTGGCAGCAATAATGAGAAGCAGCTGTCCTCCCTGGGAATTGGCATAGAGACAGTCATCACTGATGGCTCAAAGCTTGTCATACCCACCTAGATGAACCAACTCCTTTTGTTGCTTTACAGTCAGACTTCTGATTCAACATCCAGATCAATTTTTATACTGACAGGTACCATTGTTTTTTTCTATTGATCTCCCATTGAATATCCCTCATTGGACATGGGGAAAGGAGGTAAATGATGTGAATTTAGTATTTGTATCTTTGTGATTTTTAGAAAATTTAGCCATATACCATATCTATCTATCTATCTATCCATCTACCTCTTTCTTTTCTCACTCTCTTTCTCTGCTTCTTTCTAACTTCTCAAGTTTCAGAATGATGATAAAAAATACCTGAGCCAATCTGATAAAGAAATAATTAATACTAAAAAAACTGAAAGAAGTGGTAAAAGTAATTATAAAAAGATCCCAATATCTGATGCCCTTGTGACTCTAATCTTAATATATTTTCCTAGATATTTTCTACTTATTACTGGAATTGAAAGTAGAGATAATAATAATCAAAAGTATGGATTCATGAACTCTACAAATTTAAGATTGAAGTGTAAAAAAATAAAATCATTTAGCACTCAAAGTTAGTAATTCTGGTTTCAAGTTCTGAATCTGGCCCTAACTATGTGATCTTGAAACACACACACACACACACACACACACACACACACACACACACACACGAGAGAGAACCCCAAAAAGTAGAATTTATTTATTCTTACATGTTTAAACTTCTGTCACCTTCAAAGTACTCTCTGTTTGATGCAATACACCTATCAAGATGCTTTTTCCACTGCTCAAAAGTTTTTGTACTCATCAATTTCAATACATTTTAGTACTTCTGCCATTTTTTGTTTCACCTTTTCCACATCAGCAAAGCACTTCCCTTTGAGAACTTTCTTCATCCGGGGACACACAAAAAATAGTTGCTCATGGCAAGATCAGGTAAATAGGGAAAGTGGACATGAGGGTCATGCTGTTTTGGGTCAAAAACTGCTGAACACTCAGCACAGTGTCGACAGGAGGTTGTTCATGTAAATCACCCATCATGAAATGGAGAAATGCATTGAAAGAATCTCCAAAAACATTCACAGAGGCCAAACACAGCCTCTTACAACACTATATACAACACTAGCTGGCACACTGATACCAATGGGTTTCTAGACTAATTACCTAGAGGGGGTAGCCTATACTACAAGGGGCCTGCCCTCCAAAAAATAATTTCTTTTTGAGAGTTTCGCCCTCATATGCACATAACTCATGTGCATACATATTTTTAAATAAAATATTATAAATATTATATATTTATAAATATATATGACTATATGTGTATATGTAGTCATATAGTCATATATATGTATAGATATGATATATATGCATATATATCTCAAATATATACACACCACTAATAAAGTCATTTTAGAAGCAAATTGATATTATTTAAGAAATTCACAGGCAGGCCTGGTAGCTCATGCCTGTAAGCCCAGCATTTTGGAGCCTGAGGTAAGAGCATTGCTGGAACCCAGGAGTTCGAGACCAGCCTAGGCAACATAGTGAGACCTCATCTCTAAAAAAAGAGGCTGAGGGGGTAGGATCACCATAGCCTGGGAGTTACGGTGAGCATGATTGTGCCACTGCACTCCAGCCTGAGTACCAGAGTAAGACGCAAACTCCAAAAAAAAAAAAAAAGACAAAAATTCACATGTAAGAAATTGAAAGTAAGCCGGGCTCGGTGGCTCAGCCTGTAATCCCGTGCCTTTGGGAGGCTGAGGTGAGTGGATTGCCTGAGCCCGCGGGTTGGAGACCCGCCTGGGCAGCGAGACCTCATCTCTACAATAAATCAAAAAATCAGCCGGGCGTGGTAGCGCATGCCTGTAATTCCAGCTACTCGGAAGGCTGAGGCGGAAGGATCGCCGGAGCCCAGCAGGTCGAGGCTGCGGTGGCCGGGAGGGGCCACTGCACTCCAGTCTGGGTGACAGAGTGAGACTTCCACTCAAAAAAAAAAAAAGAAATTGAAAGTAATGCAATGAAGGTAAAAGTAATCAAAACATTTTAAACAATGTTGAAATACATAGCTGGGTAATGGTATGTGTAACAGAGACTAGCTATTTGACAACCCAATTCCTCTTCTTGGCTCACAGCTGGACTATATTTCCCAGCCTCTCATGCAGTTAGAAGTGGCCGTGTGATTGAGTTGGGCCCAATAGAATGTGAATGGAAGCGAAGCGCACCCTTTCCAGGTTTGGCCCATAAAAGCCTCCACCACGAATCCTTTATTCTCTTACCCCTTCCAGCAAGCACAGCCAACTTGGAAACCACATGTTGCAGATATGTGAAGCCCGAGTTCTAGTATCACTGCCTGGGGAATGCTGCCTGCCAATTAGAGCACCTGTTTAGGACTATATAAGCAAGAAATACACTCCTATTAGGTTAAGTCTGAGATTTGGGGGTTTATCTGTTAAAGCAGCAGGAGTGACAGATGGTAGACATGAGGGGCAGATTGCCAAGCTGCTGGGAGTAAAATTAGTCTCATTTTAGTTGGGAAGAACCCAATGCTGACACTTAACTATGAAAATAAGTCTGTATGAGACCTAGCCAATGGCTGGTCAAAATGTAATTTGGTTACATTAGCAGAGTCCAAAGGAGCACATTCTGAGATCCTCAGAGGAGAATTTTGCCAATCATATAGCCCAGTAAATGTTCGCTTGAACCACAGGTGAGTATCTCAAAGAGTCTCTATTAGCCCTTAAAAAAAATATTTGCCCATGAGCATGTCCATTGTGGAAAGATAATCCTATGAATTCCAAACTATATGGAATTTTAACATCTGGAATTATCAGGAATGACAGGAATGACAGGTGTCTCCCTTAATTTGGACTCAATTTCTGTTCTTAATTAAACTTAATTAACTAATTAATCTTACACAGCTACTGGTCATCATTTTTATCAACATTCTAAAACCATTGAGAATAAACAGAAAAGTTCCAGATAAAAATTATAAAATTAAACAATTTTCAAATTTAAATAGTATTCATAAGCTAGCTATGATCATAAATCTAAACAAGGACCCAAGATTAGAAAACAATCCCTCTCCAAAATAAACTCTTCTAGAGCTTGTTCTCTGTGTTAAATGCTATTAAACATTTTCTACTTCATTGTTACCAAATGTGTAGCCCATATAACTTGTAT
This sequence comes from Carlito syrichta, assembly GCF_000164805.1. Classification (NCBI taxonomy): domain Eukaryota; kingdom Metazoa; phylum Chordata; class Mammalia; order Primates; family Tarsiidae; genus Carlito; species Carlito syrichta. The sequence continues at coordinate 43,660 of NW_007249298.1, read as the reverse complement.
TCATTAAATTTCTCAGGAAGTTATTTGTTTTATAACTGATTCTATAACCAAAAGTATATTAACTCTTTTATTTTTCTTTGTCTAAATTCATATGTTTTGATAATTCACATGTCATTTCCCATACCAGATTATTAGAAGTTTGATCTCCTGACAGAGTCAAACCCATAAGAATTAAAGCTAAACCCAGGGAAAAGACTAAATTCACAATCTGGTCCTTCTGATGTGGCTGCCAAGTTACTCTACAAACCCTCACTATCTCAGGCTACTCAAACATCACACTGTCACCTAGGTATAACATAGCAGCAATAAAATGGAATTAATTTTATGATCCAAAAAATTTATTCATATTAAAGATTCATTTAGTTTGTTTTTTTTTCCTTAAAAACTTTTTTTATTTTAAAGATGTGGGGTACAGTTCAGGGTTAGGTATACAAATGTTCATTATGCAGGTACCCTTGTTGATGAGGTGTACCCCCATCCCCCAGGCAGATTCTCACTACTGCCAATCCTGCTTCCCCACTCTCCTCCTGGCAGTTTCCCGCTACTGTCAGTCCTTTTCTTATAATATTATGATAATTGTTCAAGATCTGCTTATGAGTGAGAACATGTGATACTCAATTCTTTGTTTCTGTGAAAGATCATTCAGTATTATAGACTCTAAGTCCATCCCGGTTGATATGAAGTTCATGATTCTGTTCTTCTTCAAAGCTGTGTATTATTCTATCATGTATTTGTACCATATTTTTTTTACCCAGTCCTCTTTTCATGGGCAGCACAGTGATTCCATGTTCTTGTTACCATGAACAATGATGCAATAAACATACATGTGCAGGTATATTTTTTATAGAGTGATTTGACTTCTGGGTATATTCCCAGTAGGGGGATTGCAGGATCATATGGAAGGTCGATTTTTAGAACTTTTAATAGCGAATAACATTCAAATCTGGTTTGTACACTCAAAATTGCTCTGTTGGAGGGTTCTCAATTATTCTAAATATAATTTAGTACTACCACTACCAAAAATGTTCTGCCCACTAAGCCTACAACTCCAATGAGGACATTGGCAATGAGATCTGCCCTGATATTGGGTATCCCTTCGTTTCCCCTTCTCCACCCACACATATGGTCAATACAACTTTTAGAGTTCACTGAACTTCCAAAGTCAAATGTGGGGCATATATTCCTTAGTGTTTTTATGTTTTCTAAATAAATTGCTACAAATACATATAAAAGAATCATTCCATTTGGTCTCCAGAAATCATTTTAGTAATAGTGTTCCAAACTAGGAATGTCTTTTTTCCCATCAAGGAACAAGGCACTCATTTTTGACTCAGAAGATTATAATAGGTCCAAAGTTTATGCTGAACAAATTCTGTATAACTAGTGACTTTCATTTTTTTGTTGGTGGCAATGCTTTTTAAATAGCAACCAAACGAAAAACAACTCAAATAGTATGTGCCATAAGAAAGCATACAAAAAAGATTTCCCCACATCCTTCTAACTCAAAATAAACTTGCCACAAAATCAGATCTCCAAACAATAGATTTTATATACACATTAATCTCTAAAACATCATTTTGTTAAGCAAAACAAAACATCATCTTGTAAGATTAGCAAATCATTATATTTAGCCAATATCCTTATTTGTGATTCAAGTTTTCTAAAAAATTGTTCAGATTTGAATAAAGATATTCACTGAATTAATAACTAGTGATAAAAATCTTATATCTAAATCAAATAATGTCTTGCATTTACAGAGCTGATGTAGACAACCTGTCACTTAATGCTAGTTTCTCACAGGTTTAACATTTATTTCTTCATAACAAGCACATTTACATGGGCAACATCTCTCTTTTCTATAAAACTCTCTTAATTGTAAGTTTATTTGTTAGATACAAATTATTTTAAATTAATGTATGATAAAAAGACAACTGCAATTTATATTTTGTTATTCACCCAAATATTTTCTTAATGCTAATACCACATGTTTAAAATTAATGTTAATACAACCTGTATGATTCTATATGGGTTCTATTTCAGATTAGGATACAGAAAGTTGGGAAAGACTGTTGCTTCCACCATAAATATCCCTTTGCAGCTCTCTGTTTATCTACAACTTGGAATCCAGGTTGACATCCACCAAAGAGAAACTTTGCTGGTCTGTGTTAAATGGTACTCCGGTGGGTTATCTTGCCAACTCTGATTTCAGAAATAAGCAAACTGAGGTTCATGTTCTTGCCACTAGAGTAATCTGGTTTTTTTAGACATGGACTCTAGTATCAGCATCAGCACTGACCTTGACTATAATCTACTTACTCCCTCTTCTGAGTCCTTTATCTTAAGTATGGCTTGACTTCCAGTATATAGATCCAAATAATCCATCAGGACACAAAAGTAGGTAGATATTTGCACTGTTGAGACCTGCAGACTACTGGCTAAGATACAATGCTCTCACATTTTCTCACCAAACCCTGGTCATTTCTATTAGCAACATCAGCAACCCTGCTGATGCAGTCCCACTAGCTGTGCACCAAACAGAACTGAAATTCCTCCACACAATTTCTTTCTTTTCACTACCCTGAGGTCTGTTCTCATACTGTAAGGATATGATCAGCATCAGCCTTTTAATAGGAATATATTCATCTTTCAAATAAACAGACTGTCATTGTTTTATCAAACATAAATAAAAAGAGAATATCATAAGAGTGGAGGTGTTTAAGGTCGAACATCCTTTAAACAAATCCCTATCATAAAATGAGATTTGGAATTGTTTTAAATTCAAATAAAAATGTATCATAATATGAAGAAATACAAATTTATGTTTATGAGATATGGACAAATGCAAGATACAATGCAAAATGACTCCAAATTATTGAGTAGAAATGTTTCCTCCTTTTGTTCCATTTTCTGCTCTATCACACTGTCTGCTTTTAAGACTATTCACTCTCTTTTTTTTTTTGGAGTTAGATTCTCACTCGGTCGTCCAGGCTGCAGTGCAGTGGCATGCTCACAGCCACTCCAGTGTCAACCTGCTGGACGTCAGCAGCCCTTCCACCTCAGCCTTACAAGAAGCCAGAACTACAGACACACTACCATGCCTGGCTAATTTTTTATTTACTGTAGAGACGAGGTCTCACCAAGTTGCCCGGGTTGGTCTCAAATCTATGGGCTCAGGCAATCTACTTTCCTCGGACTCGCAAAGTGCTGGAATTACAGGCTGAGCTACTGAGCCCAGCCTATTTCTATCACTGTTATCAGATCAGTCTTCTCTTGAATATCTTCTGGACCTATTTATATACTAGATTTTTCTCCTTTCTCTGTCTACCGATTTAACTCTTTGATGGCGTAATAAAAGACCTCAAATTTGGGGGGCTTTTTAAATTTTTTTATCTGTCACTATATCTGTCTCTTTTCTTCAAACTTACAGCTTACCATTCAGAAGATATTACGTATTTGTCTCATCTCCCCTACACATCAATCCTGTGGTGCAGGCTGTATCCTTAGATTTGGAGGAGTACTTAAACTCATATAGCTGAATAGAAGGTGGCACTGGCATTCAAATACATATATACCAAAACCCAAAATTAATATATAGTCTCTTTAATGTCACCATTGTCTTCCTAATTGTAAAATCCACCCACCATTTCTCCATCTTTATCCTTCAATAGCAGTTGAAATTTTCAATCACCCTCCTCTTAAATCATCATTCTCTAGTTTGATACAATATGATATTCTATCTGTCTTCAAATTTATCTGATTGTTCCTTATGTTTCCTCTACTGGTTTCTCATTTTTATACTTCCCTCAAATACCAGTTTTCCCTAAGTTCTTTTTGTCATTTCAACTCTGTTTTTTTCATTGTAGTACTATCTTAGTGATATCATTTATTTCTGTAGTTTCTTCTGTCACCCCCTAGACAGTTGGTTCCTCTTAAATCTTTATTCTGTTCTGTCTGACTTTCATCCTTGAGATTTAACGGTAAAAACAGAATACCAAGAGTCACTGATCTGTGCAAGATGCCACAATGATTATGTGGTGGGAGTACATATACTTACACATGTATGTGGATTTGAATGCCAGATATGACAAGTTGATCTTCCTTTTCTCTTTTATGTTTGAAGCAGAGCTTACAGGGAGGTAGGTAGCAAGTACTGTAAATCCCTTATTGATGGGGGGAGAATGTTACTATCTTCATTGCCCTTTTATGTGTTTTTTGGCCATTTGCATATCTTATGTGGAGAAATATCTATTTAAGATACTTTGCCTTTCTTCAACTGGGGATTGTTTTCTTTTTATTATTGAGTTGTAATATCTCCTTAAATATTCTAGTTACAAGTCAGATATATGATTGGCAAATATTTTATCACAGTCTGTGAGTTGTCTTTTCATTTCCTTGGCAGTATCCTATAAAGTAAAACTTTTAAATTTTGATAAAGTCCAATGTACATTTTTTTTCTTTTGCTTATACAACAAAAAAATCTTATTTTTGACTAAGATATTATTTTCAATTACTGTTTCATAGATAGTACATGGAAAATTATAAAGTACTAAAATTAATTACTTTGCAAGCTTTCTGAATACAAAACTGAACAAAATTAATAGCAATTCTATATATCAGCAAAAATATATAGTTATCACAGCAAAGTAACAAGAGCAAAAGGAATAAATCTAGAAAATTTATCAAGAAAGTTATGATACAATATTTAAGATATATTCACATAAATATTTATACCATAATCATGATTTGGATGACTTTTGGTCAAAAAGATGACAATGTCTATCAAATTAATCTCCATACTCAGTTAAATTTGAACCAACTCTCGTACAGGATTTTTTAATAAAAAACCAGGTAAGTCAACTAAAATTCATAGGGAAGATCAAAGGACAAATAATATCAAGCTAATTTTAATGAAGAACCTGATAGGAAGATTTGTTCTAGCAGACATCACTACCTACTTTAGATATTTAGTAACCAGGATTATGAGCCAAGAATAGACAATTTGATCAAGGGATTAAACTCCAGAAACCCAAGAAAGAGAGAGGGATGATAGAGGATGGGAAATAGAAATCAATGGAGGAAGAGCAGACTACTTGATAAGCAGGTTAGAAAAAAACGTATTATCTGTATAGAAAAAATAAGATTAGATTTCTATCTCATACTATATGCAAAGATTAATTCCAAGTGGATTCAACTTCTTTAAATTAAAGGCAAGGATTTCCAGCAATATGGTGACAGGACAGGTTGGACTGTGAGAGTCTCTACAAAAGCGAGTGTCCATAAAGACTCTGTGCATGAGTGGGTGTGTGCCTGTGAGTGAGTGAAAGTCATCTGAGAAGAGACGGGTTCATGTACCCAGGGCTCTCCTCTGGAAGTGACTGCAACACCCCCCCAACTCCACCCTCCCACGAGATTGGAGCCACCGATATGCAGGATTGTCCACTGTTCTTGGGGATCTCCTGAGAAAAGCCTGTGGGATACAGCTAATTCTCATCACCTGGTGCCTGGCCCACACCATCACCTGTGTCAGCAAAGCGGTTGGAGCACAGTATCCGATCTGTGGAGAGAGCAGATCGGAGAAAGCTGGAAAGGAGCCCCACAACCAGTGAGAAAATACCAACCAGAGACATTTTTCTCTGTCCTGGGACCAGGCAGAGACCTGAATTGCCCTGCCCAGCTCCACCCAGCCTCTAACTTGGGACCTAGAGGTAATCTCATCAAAGTAGGAAAGACAGATGCCCTTCCCCCATACTGAATCAGACACAGATACATCAGACCTGAGTGGGAGACTTGAGTAGCAGCAAGCCAGATGAGTCCAGATCTGATTCACCCTCCTCCCACAATAGTCTGTGGGGGATCTGACCCATGGTGAGAGCAACCCTATCAGCCTGCACTGAGAGCAGAGGGGAGAGGCTAGAGATCAGAGTTAAAAGGAAGTTGGACTTATAGGAATGATCTCAGAGCAAGTTTTATTTTTTTTTGTCTGTTTGTTTTGCTCATTTTTGTTTGTTTGCTTTGGGTTTTAGAATTTATCTCTTCTTTTCTGTTTTGATTACGTTTTTCTACTTGCTTTGTTTCTGTTATTTTATTGCTTTTTTAAAAGACTTTCTGTTTGTGTGTGGGTATTTTTGAGGGTAAGTATATCAATAGGGTTTTTTTTTTTGTCAGTTTGTGTGTTTGTATGATTGTCTGTATGTTTTAGTTTTTTTTAATCTTTTTTGTCTTTGTTTGTGCATCTTTCATTTGTTAGTTGGTATCCCTCTTATTCTTCTCTCTCTCCACCTTCCTCTCATCCCCCTCATTCCTTTTTCCATTCTTATCCTTTTTCTTACCTCATTTTGCTTTCAGGGGGCAAATCTATACCCCCACTGCATGGACAGATTGTAAGGCAGTAGGAAGTGGATTCCAGGGGGCCCACACACCTGTCAGCAGACACTGGCATCTGCAAATATCTTCTGAATCAAAGCTCCCCCTCCAATTAAATCTCAAAACTGCAAAAAGTACAGCCCCCCACCCACAGTCCAGCTTCAGAATTGAACAAAGCCAGAGGATTCACATTAAAAGAATAGGAGATTGAGGGGGGAAAAAAAGCAAAAGCTACCCCCCATCCTTGAACAACATAATTAAAGAAGAGGTAAAAAAAAAAGGGGGGGAGTGGGGTGGGGGAGGGAATCTACACAAATGAAGAAAAACCAAAAGAAGAATATGGGTCTCACACAGACCCCTGGGAGATCAGACACTGAAAATATTGACTTCAGAAAGTAAACAATGAGGAACCCCCAGAATGACTGGTCTCAAACCATAAACCCAAATTTCAAGGCATTAATAAAGAGAATAAATAGAATTGAGTAGAGAAAAGAATAAAGAATGAAGGAGTTGATAACTGAGATAAGAGCAATAAATAAGACAGTGAATGAAATAAAAAACAAACTGATAAGCATGGAAAGCAGAATTACCCAAGCAGAAGAAAGAATCTCAGAGCTTGAGGACCAAAATATGGAACTAACCCAAACAGTCAAAAATATAGGAAAGAAGCTTAAAAAGACAGAGCAAAACCTTCAAAAAGTAAGCATTTATTCAAGAAGTTGAACCTAAGATTAATTGGACTTCCTGAGGCAGAAAAAGAGACAGAGACCACCCTGAAACAAACATTCCATGAAATTATCCAAGAAAACTTCCCTCACCTCATCAGTGATGCAGCCATTCAAGCACAAGAGATTCAGAGAACTCCTGCAAGACAATAAATGAAAAGACCATCTTCTATACACATAGTAATTTGCCGACACAAAGTAGCCATAAAAGAAAAAATCCTAAGGGTAGTAAGAAAGAAAGATCAGATTACCCATTGGGGAAGACCAATTAGAATAGCAGCAGACTTATCTACAGTAACACTTCAGGTTAAGAGAGCTCGGAGCCCAGTCTTCAAAGTTCTTAAAGATAAACAATTTCAACCAAGAGTTGAAACCCAGCTAAGCTAAGTTTCATCAGTGATGGGTAATTATAATTCTTTGCAGACATTCGATCCCTATGAGATGCCTCTAGACCAGTTCTACAAGAAAAACTTAAGAAAATAATAAACACAGTAGAATGGAAAAAAAGAATGCCAGCACCCTTCCCAAGAATGCAAGAAAAAGATTGAAAACACACTTGAATCAACCCAAAAATCAAAAGAAAGAAAACAAGCATATAACAAACAGCAGTAACAACAACAAACCCTATAAGAACCTTATGGTAGGGATAAACTCTCACATCTCTATAATTACACTGAATGCGAATGAACTCAATCTATCACCGAAAAGACATAGAATGGCAAAATGTATAAAATATCATGAGGCAACAATATATTGTCTCCAAGAGACTCATCAGAAAAGACACTCACAGACTCAAAGTAAGAGAATAGGAAACAGCATTTCAGGTGAATGGAACACAAAAGAACTCAGAAGTCACGATCTTAGTATCAGACAAAATACCCTTTAAGCTATCAAAAATTTAAAAAGATATGAAGGTCACTACATAATGACAAAAGGTTCAATTCATCAACAAGAAATATCCATCCTAAACATATACCCAGCATAGGAGCACCAACTTTCATAAAGCAGCTTCTAGGTAAACTTAAAAAAGATATTGACTCTAACACTACCATAGCAGGGACTTAAATATCCTACTCACAACTCTAGATAGATCATCAAGACAAAAAAAAACCCAACAGGGAGATCCGGAAGCTCAATGTGACGCTTGATCAAATTAACTTAATTGATACCTATAGAACACTCCACCCAACCACAGAATGTACATTCTACTCATCACCACATGGAACATACTCTAAGGTCAACCACATCCTCGGCCATAAATTAAGCATTAACAAATTTCCTAAGATTGAAATCCTGCCATGCACCTTCTCAGATCACAATGGAATAAAAATAAATATCAACACCAACAAAATTCCCCCAAAACCCACAAAGACATGGACACTAAACGGCATGATGCAAACAACTCCTGGGTCAACATGGAAATCAAAACAGAGATTAAAGGATACTGGAAATAAATAAACATGAAGAAACATCTTACCAAAACCTCTGGGATGCCATGAAAACAATACTAAGAGGGGGGAATTCATATTTCTATGAACACACATGAAGAAAATGGAAGGATGACAAGTCAACAAACAGCTTAACAAATGAACTAAGGAAGTTGGAAAAGCAAGACCACCTAACTTCAGTAGAAGATTTCAGATCACCAAATTAAAAGTGCAAATTCAGAACATAGAAGACAAAAAGATAATACCCAAAAAAACCAACAACAAACCAAACAGTTGATTCTTTGAAAGGCTAAATAAGATTGATGAATCCCTAGCTAGACTGACCAAGAATAAAAGAGAAAAAGCCCAAATAAACACAATCAGAAATGTAAAAGATCAAGTCACAACTGACCCCCAAAGAAATACAAAAGATTATCAGAGACTACTACGTATACTTACATGGAAGCAAACTTGAAAACCTAAAGGAAATAGAGGACTTTCTGATATCACACAACCTTCCCAGGTTGAAACAAGAAGAAATCGAGACCCTAAATAGACCAATAACAGTTCAGGAAATTGTTAGAGCAATTAGACAAAAGAAGGAAATCAGGTGTACCCAGATAGGAAAAATGGAAGTTAAGTTATCCCTCTTTGTAGACGACATGAGACTATACCTCGAAAACCCCAGAGAATCTGTCAAAAACCTTGCACTGATAAAGATTGGCAAAGTCTCAGGGTAAAAAATAAATGTGCAAAAGACAGTCACATTTCTATACACCAACAATAAACAAACAGAAACCAAAATAAAAGGCACAATCTCATTCTCAATAGCCACATAAAAAATTCCTTGGCATCTTCCTAACCAGAGAAGTGAAAGAATTTTACAACAAAAACTACAAAACACTGCTCAAAGAAATCAAAGATGACACAAACAAATAAAAAAAAATTCCATTCTCTTTGTTAAGATATCCATCCTACCTAAGGCAATCTAACAGATTTAAAATACTATCAGCATCCTTCTCCGACCTGGAAATGACAATATAGGAATTCCTATGGAAACATAAATGACCACAAATAGCCGAAACAATCCTCAGCAAAAAAATAAAACAGGAGGTATCACACTCCCAGACTTTAAACTTTATTATAAAGTTACAATAATCAAACCAGTCTGGTATTGGTACAAGAACAAGCATATAGACCAATAAAACAGGATAGAGATTCCAGAATAAAAATCTCAATTTCTCAACCAACTCATCTTTGACAAAGCCTCCACCACCAACCACTGGGGACAGGAGAACCTATTCACAAATGGTGCTGGGAAAACTAGCTGACCACATGCAGATGATTAAAACAAGACCCCTACCTATCACCATACACAAAAATCAACTCTACATGGATCAAAGACCTAAATGTAAAACCTCAAACTACAAGCGCTTTAAAAAATGCAGGAGACACCCTTATGGAAATTGGAACTGGCAACCAGTTCCTGATCAAAACCCCAAGTTCCCATGCCATAAGAGATAAGATAGACAAGTGGGACCTCATCAAACTGACAAACTTCTGCAAAGTCACAGAAACCATCAAGAAAGCAGAGAGACAACTCACAGACTGGGAAAAGATATTTGCCAACTCTATGTCTGGCAAAGGCCTAATATCTAGGATCTACAAGGAACTCAAGTGTGCCAAAAAGAAAACAACAAACAGCCCCATTACAAAGTGTACAAAAGATATGAATAGACATTTCTAAAAGAAGGCATATGAGCAGTCAACAGATACATGAAAAAATGCTCAGCCTCACTAGTCAAATAAGAAATGCAAATTAAAACCATACAGATACCACCTAATTCCAATCAAGATGTTCATCATTAATAACTCAAAAAACAGCAGATACTGGAGAGGATGCAGAAAAAAGGGAACACTTCTACACTGCTGGTGGGAGTGTAAACTAGTATAGCTTCTGTGGGTAACAGTGTGGCGATACCTAAAATATTTAAAAATTGACCTTCCATATGACCCCACAATCCCCCTGCTGGGAATACACCCAAAGGAACTCAAATCACTCTATGAATAAGATACCTGCACACATATGTTTATTGCAGCATTGTTCACAATAGCAAGAACATGGAACCAATCTTGCTGCCCATCAAAAGAGGACTGGACTAAAAAATGTAGTACATATTCAATAGATTATGCAGCCATAAAGGACATAACCATGAACTTCATAGCAACCTGGATGGGCTTAGAGTCTATGATACTGAGTAATCTTTCACAGAAACAAGAACTGAGTATCACATGTTCTCACTCATAAGTGGACCTTGAACAATTATTGTATTACTCTAAGAAAAGGATTGGCAGTAGTGAGAATCTGCCGAGGGTGGGGGGCACACCTCATCAACAGGGTACCTGCATAATGAACATTTGTATACCTAACCCTGAATTGTACCCTACATCTTCAAGATAAAAAAAAAATTGAAAGCTTAAAAAAAAAAAAGTTAAAGGCAAATTTAAAATTTTTAGAAGAATATAAATGGGAACATAGTTATGATGTAGGTATTGATAAACCTAAGACACACACAAGGTAAGACAAGGTAAGATACTTAAAAAGAACAACCAAAAGGAAAAAAAATGGACGATTGACCATACTAATACTTGTCTTCTGAAGGATGATGATATGAAGAAGGAATAGAATGGGATTCAGAACTAGCTTTGTATAATCTAACATTTATGAACATAAATCAGATTTTTAAGAATTTTCTCATAATATAGAAATAGGTACTATCACTGCATCATGAGATTTTAAACTATTCTTATTTTCCAAATTACAATTTTTATAACAATGAGGGTGGTGGTGCTGTGTGTATATGCACATTCACATATGTGTTTTATAATTCTATTTAAGAGTCATAATAAGATGAATTAAATAAAATATTTGCATAATATTTAATAGTTTGAGAGAAATTATATTCATGGAGAATTATGTCAAGATATTGAGTCTTTATTTCTCTGGTAGTCTAAAATTCCTAAATTAAGCAGACAAAAAGAATCTTAACTATATTTTTACTGTATCTGTGCAGAAGTTCTGTGCTTTGCTGGAATTATTACATATGTCAAAGCACATTATAAGACTTAATTTTATGGAGCTCAACTAACAGGTGGAATTCTTTCAAATCAAGTAACAAAAGTCATGTGAAATCTTGTTTAAACAAAGAATTTACTAGCTATTTTGCTGAAATGTTTGAAGTCTGGGTCAGGTATGAGTCTCCCTGGGTTGAGGAGACAGGACTGGGAGTCTAACTAGGGTGAGGCATGTAAAGTTCACATGGAAAACTACCAGAAAGGCGAGAACTGCACAGAAAAAGAGTGCAGCAGAAATCTGCAGAGAGTATCCCTCAAGTACTCAGCTGAATACTCATCGGTACAAGTTTATAAGGAAACTGCATGAGTCCAAGAAAAACTCTACTCTATGGGAGCAGAGGAAATAATCTCTCATACCCACTCAATACCACAATTCACTGAGAAAGGGAAGAATATCACCTCAGTAATAGGGTAAATTAATCCTACATAGATAGTTCTCTAGTCCCACTTGACAAACAAGTCTCAAAAATTTACATCATTTCTAAGTAATGCACCATTTCTAAGCAAGTCTCAGTATATCAGTCAGGAATATTTATAGAAATACAAAAACACTTAAGACAAAACTTGGTAAAATTTAAAATGTTTGGTACCCAATAAAAAAATAACAGTTATCTAAAGAAACAAAAATATTCTTCACATTGAGGAGAAAATTTGACCAAAGAAACAGACTCAGAAGTGACACAGTGCAGAAGTAGATGAGAATATTACAACAGTCACTTTAAGTATATTGCTTACATATAAGAAAGTAGAGGAAGGAGGGAGCATGTCTAATAGAGACATGTAAGATATAAAAAGATGCTAAATAGATGCAAATCAAATTTTTATAAGTGAAAATATAATGTTTGAAATGAAAAGTACACTCGATGGGACTAACAGTGGAAAAAAAATTAATGAAATTGAAGTCATACCAATAGAAACTATTCAAAATGAATCATAGACCAGAAATATTGAACAGGGCATGGGTGTAGAAAAGCTTCAAGCAACTAATATGTATGTAATTATAGTTGTTGAACATGGAACAAAAAAAATTTGAAGAAGCAATGTCTAAACATTTTCTAAATTTGATTTTTTTAATCCTAAAAACCCACTGACTCAAAATGCTTCATAGACCTCAAGCACAATAATATGAATAAAACTATACCAAAGTATGAGGGGGGACCCCAAAAAATGGAATTTATTTTGAAGGGCAGGCCGTTTATAGTATATACTTCCCCTGCTAAGTAAGTGTTCTAGGAACCTATCAGCATCAATGTACCAGCTAGCATTATTGTGAGAGGCTGCATTCGGCTTCAGTGAGTTTTTTTGGAGATTCTTTCAACATATTCGCCTATTTCAGGATGAGCGATTTACAAGCATACCTGTTCATACTGCACTGAGTGTTCAGTGGTTGTTTTTTTACCAAAAACAATATGACTCTTACACCCCACCCTCCCTATTCACCCAATCTTGCCCCAAGTGACTTTTTCTTTTTTTGGTTCCCCAGATGAAAAAAGTCCTCAAAGGGAAATGTTTTGCCGATGTGGATGAGGTGAAACAAAAAACCGCCGATACACTAAAAGGTATCAAAATTGACTAGTTCAAAAGCTGTTTTGAGCAGTGGAAAAAGCATCTCAATAGGCGTACTGCATCAAACACAGAATACTTTCAAGGTGACTGAAGTTTAAATATGTAAGAATAAATACAGAATCTTTTATAAAATTCATTTGGGGGGGTTCTCCTCTCATATATCATAATCAAATTGCTTAAAACCAGACAAGGACAAAACTAAAAAAGCAGACAGAAAACAAAAATATGTTGCATACAGAGAGAAGAGATCAGCATTTTTATAGATGAAAACCACACTAGATGGGATTAGCAGTAGAAAAATTAATAAACTTGAAGACATAGCAAAGCAAACTATTCAAAATGAATCAGCAGACTTCATGAAAACATTGAAAGTGGAAAGACAGTGAAACACCCTTTAAATTGTGAAAAAAAAAACTGTCAACTTAGAATTTTCTACCCAAGGCAAATATCTTTCAAAGGTGAAATGAAGATTTACAGAAGCCAGAAGAATTTATCAACAGATGTATAGTATAACAAATGCTGAAGGAAGTCCTTCAGGCAGAAGAAAACTGATATCCAGTGGAAATAGATCTATGCTAAGGAATAAAGATCAACAAATATTTGAGTAAATATAACATTTTGAAAAATGCATTACCCTCTCTAATATATAATTTAATACAATATAGTGTGGGAGTTATAACATATGTGAGGGCAAAATGTAGGATACCATGATAGAAAATGGTAGAAATGATAGAAAGGGGGACAGGGGTGGTGGTGGTGGTCATGAAAATATGCTGTAAGTTTTTTAATACTATTTTTAAAGTGGCAGAAGTATACTAATGTATGGGTCTTATATTATATGTAAAATGATATGATATTACTTGAAGACAGATTGTGATAGGTTATAGGTGCATCTTATAAGCCCTAAAGCAACCACCTGAGAAATGAAGGATTAAAAAAAATAAGCCAAGAAAGGACTTAATATTGAGCCATAAAAAAACATGCAATTCAAAAGAAAAGAAAAATAGAACCAAGAACAAGTGGGGCAAATAGAAAAGAACTAGCAAAATGGTAGCTTTAAATGCAACTGCATGAGTAATCACATGAAATATAAATAGTAGAGGCAATCCAATTAACAGATGGAGATTGCTGTGCTCAGTAAAAAAGCAAGACCCAAGTATATGCTGCCTACAATAAATACACTTCAACTATAAAACACAAATAAGTGAAAGACAAAATACTAAAAAGATGTATTATGTTAATACTAATCAAAAGAAACTCAGGGTGACACTTTTAGTATTAGATTTTAGTAAAGTTGATTTTAGAGCAAAGAATATTACCAGCAACAAAGAGAATCATATTATAAGGCTAAAAATAAAAGTCAGTTCATCAAAAGGACATATTATTCCTATGTATTTATGCACCTAATAACAGAGTCTCAAAATACATGAAGCAAAAACTGAGTGCATGAATGAAAAAACTCACAGTTTTTTAAATTCACAGTTATAAATTAAAGCCATTCTTTGTCAATAACTGATAGACAGAAAATATTGTCAACCAGTTAGCCTAATTGGCATTTATAGAACACACCACCTGCAGGAAAATATGCATTCCTCTCTGGTACATACGAAAACTTTATCAAGATAGACCATATTCTGGATTATCTCAACACAGTTTAATAACAGGCAAAACTCAGTTTAGTGGCTTCCTCTAGGAGAAAAAGTAGATATCAAAAGGAAATGAGGTTGGGACTGATGAAAGAGAGGAAACTTTTGCGAAGTGATAATTGTGTACTGGTCACATGAGCATATGCATTTATCAAAAATCATATTATTATAAATTTTACATCTTTATCTTGTATTTTGCATAAATTTTACTGCAATGAAAGTATTCAAAAATGTATATGACTATACAAAAAATGCATATGAAACATTATCTCTTTTGACCTCTAACTTTAATCAAACAAATTAGTATGAGGTTATTGTGTCAATACTAATCATGATCCAATCACACTCAAATATCTTACTCATCACTGATTGTGCCTTTAAATCATCTATAACCAACAATATCTATTTATTTCATTAAGAAAATATAAGGCAATATATTTTGCTAATTTCCTCAATTTACAAAACATTCTTATAAGTCAATTAAAGAAACAATATAAAACAATAGAAATATGAATAAAACATACATTGTATAGAAAAAATAAAAAGTAAGTCAAAACATCAAGAGACTTCAGTTTTATTCAAAATTGATAGTACGCAAAGTATAACAACATTGTATTTTTACCTATAAGATTAACAAAGACCAAACTGACTATATACCATGCTGGTAAGAGCCACTCTCATAAGTAATTAATACCAGTGTGTTGGTTAAAATTCTCTTTGGAGGGTAATTTTACAAGATCAAAATTGAGTATGCCAATATTCAACTTAGTAATTCCACTTATAAATATATGTCAACAGATATACAGTACCAAAGATATATATACAAGGGTGTTCATTGCAGCATAATGATAGAAAAGATCTCAAAGAACTTTAATTGTTTGCCAATAGGGAACTGGTTAAATAAATAGAAATATGACTATATAAAAGAATAGTAAGTAGCAATTAAGGAAAATAAAGTTGATATGCACATGTTGATAGGAAGATAGCACCAAGATATTTTATTTAGTAAAACAATATATATATGTATACTAAGGCTAGTAAATAGGATATGCTCTCATTGAATAAAATTAAGTGTATATAGATAAGTGAACATTTTTAGAAAAGATTCAGAGAAACTGCTGATGTGTTGATAATGATTACATTCCTGAGTCTGGACTGAGAGAGGCTCAATGATCACTGCATACCTTTTAGTATTGTTTGACTTTTTATCATAGGCTATAATATTTTAATAATAATGATACCAGTAAGTACCTTCATGAAAAAAAATTGTTTAAACCTTTAAAATGACAAAACAGTTTAATAACAGGCAAAACTCAGTTTAGTGACTTCTTCCAGGGCATCCAAGTTCATGCATATAATATTTCAAAAGAGGGTTTAACTCTATAGAAACTAGTTGGGTTTTTGCTTGCTGGGTGGTGGTGGTTGTTTTAGCAAAGCATATTCTTTGCTCAGTTGCCCCAAAGTGCTAAAGACCTAACATATAGTTATTTTTTTTTTAATCTTAGAAAAAATGTAGCATAGGATACTATGTAAAATTTTATGGATGCTACAATATGGCAAGTTTTAAGAATTTTTACAGTATTTAATTGCCTAGTCTCTGTAATTATTTGGAAAACTGACAATAATTATTACTTGCCAAAAATAGCATGAATTAAATCTTCTCTGTCAAGTGACTGTTCCAACAGCTCCAAAAAAACTTCCAATTTTTTTTTTTAGTATACAAAACCATGCCAATTCTTTATCTAATTAATAGATCCCAAAGATGACAAGTTTGCTAACCTAAATTGTATTGATACTCATAATTCCTAAAACAAACTCTACGTTCTGTATTGAACTTTTCTGACTGAACTTTTTAAAAAGTCACCTTTTCAGACCACTCTTCATTAATAGATTGCAACTGATTCTTTAATGTGCAATTTTATATAAAATTTATTCTATCTGAAAATGAGAATTGTATTTGTGTTTCTTAGATTAGAAATATTAATCTCTACTAATAAGAATTCAGTTATCTTACATAACCGTAAAATACCACTTACGATGAGTTTCATTTAAGATCTGTTAGTTAAAAACATGTTTGCTGGCAGCTAACATTTTCTCAACATAAGATAATTTCTTATTTAATTACTTGGAAAATGGTGATTCATACACATTCTAATTGGAATTTTAATGGCAGTTAACAGACAACTTACCCAAGGAAAACAAATTCAATTTTAATAATAATTATCCAGGAATAAAATATATCAAAAACAGGTTTTGAGTCCAATTACAGAAGACGAAACCTATGCCTTGAATTTCGTCTTTTTTTGGTGTCCTAATTAACTTAGGTGAAAAAAACATTGATCAATAAAGAGATCAAGAAGCATAACTAAAGGAAGAAAAGCAGCATAAAATAATGGTTCATATTAACTTGAACTTGGGTTTGAATTGTAGCTCAGATGCCTACTACTCTTTTGACCTTAGGCCACAATCTATATTGTGATAATATTAGTAACAATACATTTTCTTACAAGATTCTTGGGTGGATTAAATAGCTTAGTTCACAGGAAGCACTCAAAAAACTTTAACTATTAATAATAATAATAATAAATCCATATTAGTTTGTAGGAAGATACATGAAGAGTACTTTTGCTAATAAGGATTTATTGTGAAGAAAACAGAAAAATCATTTCAGCAACTATGTAGTCACTCTGGTGGGATTTAAGGCTGGGGTACGAATCAGTCCTCATGGAAAACCAGGTAATTGTCCAGTCTTTCAAGATACACATGGATTTTAGAGGCCCCTCCTTTGGATGGCATTTATGTTTTCTAAGAGAGAAAATCTGAACTGCTCAATTGTTACTACCCAATATGATCCAAGATTTGGGGGCAAAATTCTCACCAAGAAATTCTTTGTTTTCTTTTCTTTTTTTCCTTCTCTTTTATTTTTATTAGAGATGGGATCTTATTCTGTCACCTAGTCTGGAATGCAGTGGTGTGATCAAAGCTCACAGTAGCCTCAAATTCCTGGGTTCCAACAATCCTCCCACTTCAACCTTCTGAGTAGAAAGGAAAAACTGCACAGCACTGAACCAAGATAATTATTTTTATTTTAGTAGAGATAGAGGTCTTGCTATGTTGCCCAGACTTGTCTCAACCTCCTAGCCTCAAGTCACATCCCTTCACAGCCTCCAACTCCTTAATTTGCAACCTAAGCATGAACACTGATCTCTGGCCCAATCGGTGCAAGCCAGATGATCTGGAATAGATCCACTGATTGATCCTTGTACATGCTGCACTAAAAAATCTTTATTTACTTTTACATTTTTTAGTCAGTCGAATTTTCGATTCAGCAGCAACTTTAGGCAGAAGGAATGGGAGAATGCCACCTTCTTCAGAGAATGTGGGTATGGCAGGAACATAAAACTTCATAGAAATATCTCTGGTACAAAAGTTCAGCTGGAAATTTTACAAATATGATTAGAGTATCTGGGAACTGACTGTAATCAGTCCACTTGGGATCCCCCTCCCTGCATGTGGCCTAAGAACTCTCAAGGAGGTAAGCTGGGGTGATCATAGGGCTCAACTTACTGGTTTGTCTTCTTTTAGGGATGACCGTCTTGTTCCATCCCAAGTTCAATGTCTGAACACTATTGTTTTGTACATTTCGTCTACCTTTTTTCCCCCCAGTTTTTTCAAGTATAAAGATAAATCTGGCCCCTGTTACTATATGTTGTGCAAAAGAAATCCTGTGTATTTGATCAAAATATATTGAAAACATAAAATCTCAAAAGTGTAGAAGGGGGAAGAGTGAATGTAGAAACTCTCAAAGGAGTTTGAATTTTAGGTAAATCAGTGTTGGACAAATTGGTTTAAGGCAAAGCAATCTGTTTCTAAGTTTTCATTTTAAGCTATAATTTTTCTATCTGAATATGATAGTAGCATTCCAGGAAGCAGTCAAAGGCTAACTAGAACTTCAGTCAGACCATGAAAAATTGCAGCCCACCTTCATGGTCAGCTGAATGATGGACTTTTCCAGGTCTCTCCCAAGTATGACTCAAAAAGATGAATTACAGGTATCTGTTTGGTGGTAGTACTCTTAGAATCTTCCATTTATCATCTGTGTAGATTAGACCACAGTGCGGAAAGGAAAGTGAACCAATAATCCAGAAACATTACATTAAAATTAAATCCAAAAAACTAAAAATCAAATTTAAGATTGCATTTATCTCCATAGAAAAGCCTAAGAAAATTCTACTGACATTTGAGTTCTAGAAGCAAAATACAAGTAATCCTCAGCCCCCTAGTGTTATGCTCCAAGTAAAGCTCAGCTGCTCCCCTTGATACCAATAAATTAAAAGGGCAGGAAATTGGAAAAAAGAAGTTTATTTCTGCGTTCAAATCCAGGGAGCAGGGCCAGACTCAAGGTCTTTCTAAAATGGTTCTGCTCATCTTCCAGGCTTTTGCAGTTCACTTTTATATGTCCAGAATTGTTAATAGTTATACATTAGCCACATGACCCGCAGAGCATTGTATATAACTTGCATTTCAGCTGCGTTTATCGATAGTGACATTTTTCGGTCCAGACTTCCTGGTGCCAGGTATCGGAGGTATCTCATAGCTTTTATCAGTAGGGCCTGGCAGAAGCGTTAATCAAGCTTACCATAGGGTAAAGGGAGTTTACAAAGCCTAAGACATCATGCATTATGCAAAAGTTATACAAAAGTTATGATTACATTGATACAAAAGTTATACAAATCACAAGGCTTACGATTACATTGATACTATATTATTCAAACTTACAACCACTCAGAAAAAGGGAGCAAATGGAGATTTGCATCTTTCAGCTGATTGGGCATAAACTGCAGGGAAGTCAAGGATCCCCTGAAACTACTTACTGAGAGTACATAGGAGATAAGGGAAAGAGCACCTTTTATTAGCCTCCAGGAATATTGTTCAGGAATGTCCAGGAGCACTTGAGCCTTTGCCATGCCCTTCTCTAGGGGCTGTGACAATATGGACAGACATTAGCGGATCTCTGTATCACTAGAAGAGTACAAGTTTCCACAAGTCAGGAAGCCAAGTGCTTCACTTTCTTCCTGGACAGACTGCTATGGACAGGAGCCATAGCATTCACTCAGTCTATACTATTGCAATCACACATTCAACAATCGCTCTCTTAGACACCATTCTACATGGTGAAGCTATGATTACAATCAAGACATTCCTCACATATTTTTATTTTCTTCCCAAACCCCTGGGGAGAATAGACCTGCCAAGTCTATCTGATAAGACTAATTCCTTAGAACTTATGCAGGTAAAATTAAGTCCTCTGCTATTTCGATGTTTTTGAGAACCTTGTTGAATAAAATAAAAGACTGCTGAAAATGTAGGCATTACCCTGCCCTGTCCCTCACCAGTTTTTAACAGTCAATATTGAAATATCCAGCAACCATCACTGGTCAATTGACCACTACCTGTACTTATTCCACACCAACTAGTGGTGAGAGCTGAATTCTCTATTCTAATGTTTTCTTCACCCAAATTCTCCCCTCCCCACACACACTCTCAAGGAAACTATGCACACTAGAGTCCCTCTATTTCTTTTGTCTCTCACCTAAATGGAAAACTGTCAAATTTATTTTTTGTTTGTATTAGAAGTAGCACGTCCTTGTTTTAGATTACTTTTTATGCCTAATATAACTTCCCTCACCTTTTTTAAGACTACACCTGGATTAATGAGAAACTTATCTGAAATTCCAAAACCATAGTTCACAAGTGAGCCTTTGCCAGTCAGTCTTTTGCATGCTAAGGGTGTTCTGTATCTGTATATGCAATCCTCTTTACATATCTCCTATGTTCTTGCTCTTATGGGAAAGGACATGATGGTCAAGATGGAGTAAAGAGGCGTGCATGGAAGAAAGAACACTGAACAAGTTGCACATTTAAGAGCAAAATAATTCAGAGAGAGACTATCAACAAATGGCCTCCTTCAGCGAAACAAATTATAAAATTTCTAAGACTTTAGAAGTGAAGAACTCTAAAAAGGTCATCTCTGGGTAAGAGGAATTACATTTAAATAAGCCTGTAGTCTTTCACTTGAGTTTATTTTCCTCTAGAGCTGTGTTGTTTCACAGTTTAGCCACTAGACTTGTGCAACCATTTAAATCAAAATGAAACAAAATTTGAAAATTAATTCCTCAGTCATATCCATCACATTTCAAATGATCAACTGATTGTTCAGTGGTTAGTGGCTACCACAGTGTACAGCACATATATGGAAGATTTGCATTGTCAGAGAAAGTCTAGCATTCATTGCTCTGTAATTCTTGTTTGACTCTCAACTTCCAGGAGTTCACCAATTGCCAATTAAAACTCCAGCCTAAACACAGGCAAAAATACATTTATTTAGCAGAGACAAGACAATTCTGTCAAGAAAATGTTATTCAATACTAAAGAAAAATAAAAAAGAAACAATTTCAGACAGTGACAGGAGGACTAAAGTTAATGACATTTAAGGTAGATATTCCATGTTGAAAAAGGAAAAAAAAAAAAAAAACAGCTGGTACAACTTCATAGATCCTGGTATTCATTCCTGCCAGGTTCTCACTCACTCTGAGGAATACAGTAAGGTTAATTTCTCTATGACCTCAGTAATTTTCCTCAAATATCACAGGCAACTGACAAAAAAGTCTTACAAGTCCGTTTCAAGTTTCTTATCTACCATCTGTGACCTCATCCCAGGTTTTATCTGAATCCTATCAACTGAGGTTGTTAAAGCTCTAACTTAATGATTCTTACTCTTGTTTCATCCTTAGCATAACCAAGGAAGTGAAAACTTCTTATGTCAAGAAAGGATATTGCAAAGATGATTCTCAATCCAGAGAGGTGAAAGCACCAAAGTGCTTACTGGTAGAGTAGCTATATATTTTCAGAAATTAATTCTAATCATTCTGACATGAATTTCTGAGAAGAAAACACCCATTTTCATTAAATATGGGTATTACAAGTTTCTCACAACCAAACTATGGCAAATTCAAACCCTTCTTATTTTTCCTAGATTATCAGTTTTTCTCTGGAGCATTTTATAGGTACACTCATATAATAGTTCTGTACTTGCTTACAGGAAATTAGCCTTAGACATTAACAGCCCCATTTAAAATAATAAAATCATCATATAATTAGCATAACTAATGTTTTTTAAACCATTTCAGTACTCATATATGGATAAATAACAAAATGTCTTCCATATATCCGCTGCCTTTCTGAATTCCCACCTCTATTGAGTTTACACCCTCCAGCTCTTAGTAGACACTACACTGAATGCCAGATGTAAGTCAACATACCAATAAGCCAAATGAGATTAAAGAAAATCTCACTACTTGTCAAAATACGTGGATGAGTTTGTATGGATCAGTCCAAGGAGAATTATGTGAAATTGTTGTTTCCACTAAATTGAGTCAGTTATGATAAGAGTGTTCCCTTATCAAAGAGAACATGCGTTAGTACCAATATGTGGGGAAAGTGGTGATATATTATCTTGTAAACAAATTATAAACAAAGTGCTCACTGTCTTTTGTACATGTAATTGAAGGAATGTACATACTCATATCCTTTGAGGTTTGCTGTTGACAAGAAGACAATAAATCTCGACACCACTTTTAACACGTATAGGAAATAATAAGAAGGATGTCACATCAAAAAAATTATGTGGCCCAGAGGAAAAAGAAAAAGAACAAGTCCATTTCAAAGTCTTTTGTTGACGTTCAACTACTTCAAGGTGGCAATAGGAATACATGGATCTGTGTCTGGCAGACCAATGAAACAGAGCTCTGAAGCTCCATATCTAGCTGACATCTGGAAACAGGAGATGGGTGCTGAAACTCTTCTGCATAACAATATAAAGCATGGCTTCCAAAGTGAAATAGTGAGTAGGAGAATCTATATGGAATATGATGTGCTTCGAAAATGTTTTTCTTTCTTATCATGAAGTGAGGCTAAATCATTTCTATAAATTATTATTTTTATTTGGGAGATGTGTATGCTTACATACCAGATGATCTCATTTAAATAACATTCTTGAAATAATAAAATTGTAGTTGAGAATTGATTAATCTTTGCCAAGGATGAGATTTGGTGAGAAGGTGTGACTAAGGCAAAAGCACAAGGGAGTTTCATTGGAGTGAACAAAGTTTGGAATACTGACTGGGGTGGTGGTTGCACAAATTGATACGTGAGATAAAATTTTGTGCAGCTATACATTTTTTTAAGTGTATGAAGGAAACTGGAGAAATCTAAATAAGGTCTGTAGTTTAGCTAATAGTCAATGCTGATATTTTTGTCCTGTTTTGATAATTATGCTACAGTTTTGTAAGTCATTATCATTGGGAGAAGCTGGGTGAAAGATATACAAAACTCTATTTCTCTATTTTTTGCAACTTCTATGTGAGCCTAAAATATTTTTAAAAAGAATTTTTGTTGTTGTTGTTTTGTTTGTTTGTTTTGTTTTGTTTTGTTTTTTGAGTTGGAGTTTCACTCTGTCGCTCAGACTGGAGTGCAGTGGCCGCTCCCGGCCACCGCAGCCTCAACCTGCTGGGCTCAGGCGATCCTTCCACCTCAGCCTTCCGAGTAGCCAGAATTACAGGCATGCGCTACCACGCCCGGCTGATTTTTTGATTTATTGTAGAGATGAGGTCTCGCTGACCAGGCGGGTCTCGAACCCGCGGGCTCAGGCAATTCACTCACCTCAGCCTTCCAGAGGCGTGGGATTACAGGCTGAGCCACCGAGCCTGGCTAAGAAAGAATTTTTTAAAACCCTTAACCCAGAATGTACAGGAGTTTCTTGTATATTTTTGCAAATTTTGTCAGCTTTAAGTCACATCAAAATTTAAAAGTTAAACAAATAAAAATTTTAAAATTAGAACAAAAAGGCTATTGGATGCTTCTAGAATCACCATAGAACCAGGCTCTGAGACCACACAGCCAGGCATAAGGCTCAAACAATGTCCCAGAACTGGTCTAGTGAAGCTATCATGGCACTGCATCATCCAACACTGGACACCAACACTACAGCAAATACCACTACCACAGTTGCCTCTGGGATCTGGATGTAACTGCTTCCCTAAATCCCCAGAAAGTTTCCACATAATCCCTCGTTCTTCACGGGAGTAGCTTCTCATTTGATCTGTTTGTATGTGATGGACATGGTACCTAGGGCAGGGAAAATAGCACTATTTGCAAAAGACTGTGGGTATATGGTTAGCTAGTACTTTCAGCTTTCACAGTGAGAAGTAGGATCTCCTTCAAAAAGTGATTCCCTGAGCATAGTAAGAAGGTGCCAGAACTAGATAATCAGAAAGAATGACATGATCTGAAACTTTAAAACTACTAGAAGAAGACACTGAGGAAAGCTTCAGGACATTGGTTAGAGCAAAAATTTGTGTGTGAGACCTCAAAAGCACAAACAACCAAAGTAAAAATAGACAAGTGGGATTACATTAAGCTAAAAAGCTTCTGCACAGAAAAATAAATAAGTAAAAGTGAAAGGATGATCCACAGAATGTGAGAAAATATTGCAAACAAGGGATTAATATCTAAAATATATAAGGAGTTCAAACAACTCAATACAAATAACCTAATTTAAAATAGGCAGAAGATCTGAATAGATATTTCTCAAAACAAGACATAAAAATGTCCAACAGGTATATGAAAAAATGCTCAACATCACCAATCATCAGAAACAAAGCATCAAAAAACCACAGTGAAATATCATGTCACCCCAGTTAAAATGACTTTTATCAAAAAGGGAATAATGAATGCTGGTGAGGGTGCAGAGAAAGGAAAACCTCATACACTGTTGGTGGGAATGTAAATTATTACAGCCTCTATGAAAAACTGTATGGAGGTTCCTCAAAAAACTAAAAATATGACCCAGCAATTTCACCTGTGTATACATATATCCAAAAAGAAGCCAATATATCAAAGAGATATCCGCACTCTCATGTTTATTGCATATTTTTCACAATAGACAAAATATGGAATCAACCTAAGTGCCCATCAATGGGTGAATGGATAAGGAAAATGTGGTACATATACACAAGTGAATATTATTCAGCCATTAGAAATAGAGTAAAATTCTGTCATTCTCAGCAACATGGATAGAACTAAAGGTCATTACTTTAAGTGAAATAAGCCAACCACAAAAAAATAAGTTTTGCATGTTCTCACTCATATATGGGAGCTAAAAAAAAAAAAAAAAAAAAGTGTGTCTTATAAAGATAAAGTGTAGAATGATGGTTGGCAGAGACCAGGGAGATTAGGGGATAGGGGAGAAGTGAGATTGATTAATAGGTACAAATACACAATTTGACAAAAATTATAAGACCTAGTGTTTGATAGACTAGTAGGATGACTGGTTTACAATAATCTATTGTATATTTCAAAATAGCCAGGAAAGAATAATTTCAATGGTTTCAGCATAAAGAAAAGGCTAATATTTAAGGTGACAGATATCCCAGTTACATTGATTGGATCTTTACAAATTATATGAATGTATGAAATTATCACATGTACCCTAAAAAAGAAAAAGGAAAGACAAAGATCTGCTACAAATAATAAATGGAAGCATGGCCTTGCCCACATCATGTTCCTTCCAACAAAACCAAATTCCTATCCTAACAAGAAGACAGGTCAGAGATACCAGTAGCATGAGGCACAGCAGCAGACAAGGCTGTTTCAACAGGAATGATTTGGGGGTGGATATGGTGCAAATCTCTTTAATTGTCCAAATATATTCAAGGAAGAAGTTGCTTCTTAAGGGGAAGGAAGCTAACACTTGCCTTATCAGTATGTGTCAGATGTGTTAAATAGGAAAGTTATTTTCTCACTCAATAACAAAGTAATCAGATCTCTAGCACAGAAGGACTTGCAACATCTTTTCTTTTGCTGCTTAGATAATTGGTAACAGGTATAGTAGAAAATCATGAGGGGTGTGACAGTTAGAAATGAAGATGTGAGGAGAAAAAGAAGAAACAGCCTAACTAAAGTGCTAAGACTTAGAGGAGCAATAAATAATATTGCTGATGGTAGAACTGAGGCAAAATCATTAAAGGCACAGTGTTTGTTTTGCAAATACAAATGACCCATATGAAAATTATTCAAGCTTAATAGCACAGAAATGCAAATATAGGAGTCTAGGTTCCACTGGGTTTTATGAGAATCATGTATACTTTTAGTCAACCATCAATCTCTAAAACAAATATGACTTAGCTTAGTGCAAATTCTCGGATCCTGGAGTCTTCAACAATGAATACATTTTCATTGATTTTGCTAAAAGAAATAATTTGAAGAATGTTGATCTTAATTATTTTGTGCAAATAAGTAAACTTCATAAAAATGGTAATAAATCATCACTGCCATGCACTGTCAAATAATTAATATTGTGCCACAATTTGTCTCCTCTTTCTGAGAATACAGATAGTACTCCATTGAGAAACAGCTAAGAATTTAGACATTGAGGGCAAACATGTTTCCACAATAAGAATATGAAGATGACATGAGTGTATCAATATCTTTAAGTGGATTTTTTTTTAGAAAAATCAACTTTCAAACTTATTTAATGTTATTGGAATATCTAGATATAGTTTATATTTTGCTTAAAATTTCCCAAGAATATTTGCCAAAAACATTTGCTTCATTGCATTTTTTAAAAATTAAACTATGTCACTGCTAGTGGCTTCCCAAAGAGAAATAAACCATCTTTTAAGTATAAGGATATTCAATTCCAAAAAATTATACTTAGTGTCACACAACCTTGTAATTATTTAAATTTCAGGGAAAAAAGCTTGCCAATTGTCATAAATATCAAGTTTCTATGCAGCCTGAGTACAAAATCAGGAGGTTTTAATGAGAAACTTGAGGTGTTGCTGAGGGAAAGCTCATGGCTAAATAGAGGACAGGTGGACAGCCAAGGAAAGAACCTGGAGTGGGAGTTTGTGACAAATTCCCTTCTCCAGTGCATTCTAGAGTCTCCCACCTCCCAGTGGAGGAGAAGGAATGATTCAGGTGTCAGATAATAAAATTAAAGAATGAATTCAGTGAGTACACTGCTTTTCCTAGAGGGACCTAAAACTCCAAATCTCCAAGCCTAGAGGGAAAACTCACTTGAGTGTAATGCAGGAGGTGAAAGGGCATGACAACAGGATGCTCTACAAAATCTCTATATCCTAAGTCCAGGAAAGTTCAGGTACTAATAGAAATGTATTTAGGAATATTCAGCTAACAGATCAGATCCTAAGGACCAAGTTCCATCCTTGGGCAGAGGTAGGAGAAAGGGCAATAGAGCTTAGGTTCAAGGTTGAACTCCTACTCCAGTGATGAACTATACTGGAAAACAATAATGATAGCTGGGTTCAGATACCAACAGACCAGACAAATACCCGCATGTGGTAAGGAAAGCAGAAGTGAGGTAAGGAAAACATTATTTGCATCTCAGATGGGTACATAAAGCCTTATACAAAGTATGCCAGGCATATTCTAGATCTTAATATGCCAACAGGCCTGGATGTTGACTTGCAAAATGACTAATTTTTATTGCTAGCAAAAGGTCAGGAATTCATGATTTAGTGTTATTATTTCAGTAATACATTTTAATTATAGGAGCATTTGAAAAATATAGAAAAACTTTAAAAAAGAAAATAAATGTTCCATTATTCCACCATACAAAGATGAGACAAGCATCATTAAACTTTAGTATTACTCTTTTAGTATATTTCATATTGCATAAACATACATACATATGCTATTGCTACAAAAATAAGAAAATCTATTATATATTCTTCATTAGATGATCACATTATTGTAATTGCTTATTTAGTCATCTCCCCTGCCAGAAAGGCAGGGACACTATCTTGCTTGCCCTCACATTTCTACTCCCCAGCATAATACCTAGCACAGGAAGACAGACTTTATATAATAATACACACACACTTTATGGATTTTGATAAATATTGCAAAGTTACCCTTGCAGCAGGTTGCACCAATTTATAAACCCACAAGCAATTATGAGAGGTTCATTTCCTTTCACTCACAACAAAACTGCATCTTATCACTTTTTAAGAATCTTTGCCATTTTAATGGGATTGACTTGTCTCTCATTATTCTATATTTGCATTTCTAAGCTATTAAGTTTGAATAATTTCCATCTGGGCCATTTATATTTGCAAAACAAACACCACCCTTTCCATGATTTTGCCTGGCTTCTGTCTTTGCTAATATTTATGGCCTCCTTAAAAAACTGAGTTAACAGTTTTATTTGTCCCTTTGTCAGCCTTCCCTGAAAATGATGACACTTTTCAGGCAATACCACATCTTTTCACTCATTTTAATTCAATGTGTATACAATGCATCATGCATACTGGGCATTTAAGCTATGTGTTTTGTCAGGAAATTCTCCCTGCCCTTGAAATAAGTAACAACAAAGCTGAAAGAAGACTCTGAATTGGAAAACCGTGGATACCGGTAACAGACACGTATAGATTCAACTCCTGGCTTCTCTACTCATTCATTAAGTGACCTAGAACAAGACAACCTCAGTGGGCTTCAAGTTCTTCATTTAGGAGAAAAAAATGCTGATTTGTCTTGTAAGCTTGCTACAAAGATCAAATGATATAGAATATGTAAAAACATTATATAAATAATAGGTTATATTGTTGTCCCTGTTATTGCTTTCCTTGGGGATAAGTGTTACATCCATCACCTGTTTTGAGGCAAATTGGCAAAGACAGTTTCCTTGTCAAGGCTAAAAATAAAACAGGAGAGACTTAGAGTTGCCCAGGAGAGCATATGGAGCTATGGAAGTTTGTACTTTCTAAAGAAGCTAATAAAGCTAAATAAGAACTCACTCCACTGACACTTGTTCTACATGTCTTCCTACGGAAGGAGAGATTTGTACTGCAGAGGGAAGCACATCCGACTTTCTCTCGGGGCTTGTTCCAACATGGGGGGTTATTGACTGACATGAAAAAGAAGCCCAGAGCTGAAGAAAGAACTGGGGCGGGGGGGGGGGAGTCCTAAATGAGTTATAACACTTGCAAATTTGACTTTCTTCTTTAAAAATTTTCTCGTTTAAAATTTTAGTAAGCAAAAAAGAAAAAATAGAAACTTTTATAAAATGTCTCTTGTATCCATTCTCCCTCTGCAGGCCTTAACCAATGCAGACAGATGCTATTGTCTCAATGATTCTTATCCTCAGTTTCCTTGCCACTTAGGGAAGTCTCTAATTATCTCAAACAGTGTTGTGCAGTTTCTCAAAATGTTTAAAAGCAGATTATGTTTATTTTGTATTCACTTTAAAACACTTAAATTTATGTCTTGCAATCTTTTTAGAGGAAATAAGGCAGTATTTTGAAATCAATTTGTGGGGTGCATTTTTTTCTTATTCGAGATGGGGAATCACTGCAAAAAAAAAAAAAAAAAAAATCAGACTATAGTTAGGAGAAACTATCTAGCTCAGTATCCCCAAATCAGGACTCTTGGAATTCTGTCACCTATTTTAAATGGAAATTTCATATTTATATGCCATTAGGCTCCCCTGATGACTTATCAGGACCTTTGAGGTCTTTCAGTGCCCTCCTCCCAATTTGATCAGTCATCCTGTTTGGTTAATATAATTAATGCAAAAATTAGTAACTGACACTTTATAAACAACAAATAAAAATTGGTGAGCAAATAACTCAAAATTAGCTTTTATCATCTAAAGGGTTGAGGAAAACAATCAAGATCATTGACCTAATTTTATATATGAGTGGGTTTAGGCTCAGCATTGCACAGTGAATTTGTGGCCAGCCTTGGATTGGGACTTAGACCTCCTGGCTCCTAGTTCAACGGTTTTTCCTTCCAAACAAAAATTAATATTTGTGTGGATTTAGAAGAGTTGTATAAACAATAATAAATAAATAAATAAACCCTCATGATCTCATTTACATGTTCAGGGGACAAATATGAGGCCCCCATGGTATGCATACTATTATTATAGCCTGAGTGTGAGAAAGGAGTCACCACACACTGAGAGCTGAATTTTGAGTCCTTTAATAGCCGGTGGTTGAGAGGGGGCTCACGCCTGAAAAATTCTCAACCCCGAGCAGAGCAAGCAGAGGGTTTATAAAGGCAAAAACCGCAAGTGGGCTACATAGCAGGGGAGTAGGGGAACAAGGAATTAAAAGCAAAAGGGAACAAAATATAGGGAAAAAGTATGAGGATGTGGCAGTGGGAATTTTGCAAGTAACAATTTCTTGGTGTAACATCTGATTTCAGTTTAGTAAGAGTACAATTACACAGAACTTGTGGTTGGGGATTTTCCAAACACTGAGGGGAACAAGGGAGTGGAACAAGGATGTGGGCTTGTGAGTACAGGAAGGTTACAACAGTCACACACAGGGAGGTGGCATGGAGGATTTTAACAAAATGGAGTTACTTGTGTCAAGCTGGCTATTAAAGGCTATTATAGGTTTTACAGAAATTTCATTCCTCTTTTTACTTGTGCATGAGTCAATGCGTTGACTCATCAGTCATAGGTATACTGTTGTATTGGGGTCTTATATACATAAGTTTTGCAGAACCGATCCATTGTTTGATGAAACAAATAAACCAATTGAATGTACGGGTCCCCACAAGCAGACTGAGGAGGAGAGGGCCAGCCAAACTGGTGATGAGAGTTGTTAGCCATGGGCTCCAGTTGAATAAGGATTAGAACTGAGATTTATTATTGTTTACTTCCCTTTTTCATCTGTCAATATTTTCTCAGACCTTTTGGAGGGTGCCTTTAATAACTCCTGATTTGTTTGCATAAAGATCACAAACTTCTCCAAGAGCAACACAAAGTCCTCCTTGGGATAGGAAAAGCAAGTCTAGACCTCTACAATTCTGGAGGACAACCTCTGCTATGGAGTTCACCTGGTCATGGAGTTGGTCTATAGCAGATTGCACATAATTTAAGTCAGAATTAATGTCCTGTGCAAAGTTAGTCAGCCCTAATTCTCTGCAGGTCAGGGCAGCAGTGCTGAGTGCAACTGTTCCAGCTGCACTTAACCTAATTATGGCAGGCATTAGTAAGGGGGCAGCATGTTTCTGATGAGTTGTAGGAAGACCAGGAGTATTGAACAAAAGGGTCCCTTCAGGACTGCTATAAGCATATACCTGGGGAAGTACATGGCCAGTAATACATAAGGTAGGTTTATTGCCTAACATTTCAGCAGTAATGCAGGTTGTAAGGTCTATAGGACAAGCAAACCTAGTATCGGCAGGGGCTGCATAGGCCATGGATTCAGTTACAGCTACAGTGAGAGATGAAAACTACAGACATCAGAAAACAGGGAATATGCCTGATTGAAATCTGAAGTTATAAGACAAGAGGCATCTCCAGTTACATCTCCTATGGTGACATGAACTGTTCTTGGAAACAAGTAGCTTTGTCAGTGTTACTGACAATGGGAGTATTGACCACTAGGCCTATATAATAAGGGGGTCTAGACGTTAAGCAGAGTCAGCAATCTAAAGCTAGCTGTGGCCAGGTGGCATTGAGCAAACAATTCATATGAGTTAGCATAGGAAAAAGACTAGGAGGCTGTTGAGCTGGAGGACTAGCCTTGGGATGAGTCCCTGAAGTTAACTTTAGAAGCTGTGCACCCAGGTGAGCCCCTGCAGTTGGCGTTGAATGCTGTTGAGGTGAGCCTGGGGTGATGATACAGCTAGTAGGAAGCAGAGACCGATGAAAACTGAACAAAGGATCTTCCAGGTTAGTTAATGGCCCTACTGGCCTGGCTATGTTGTTATGGGTGAGTGTTCGCCTTTGGATGGTGAATAAGGCACTTGGGTCCTATCCACTTATATATGCTCGGATGCCCCAGGTGGAACCTAAACCCCAGGAATGGGAGAAAGGGTTGACGATTTTTATGTATACCAGAGTTAGATCAGGGTCTAGGCTGGTATCTCGCCAAAGGATGATTTTGGAAGTATCATTGGGTCCCCCACTGTAAGAGGCAATAGTGACATATTTTCATTGTGGGCAAAAGAAATGGTCAGCCTGATCACATTGTCGGTTTGTGGGATTCCCAGGACATAGGTAGAAGTCCATGCCATGGGTGCTGCAAGTGGGCATAGAGGCATCAACCATACCCCTCCCATGAAGGGGGCTGATAAGAGGACACAGGGGGGCTTAACAGGAAGGCTTGAGGAGGTCACAAAGAGGGACTTTAAGAATGGCCGTGTCTGTAGGACCCAGATTAGTTCAGGTGAGGTTGAAAGAGCTAGTCCAGTTTTGAGTAGCTAACACTGTCCCTGAGGCAAAGGATGTTAGGGAAAAGGAGTACAGGATGCAACTAGACTCTCCAGTTAAGATCAAAAGAGAACAGATTAAGAGACACCCAAGCGCAACAGTCTTAGCTTGAGAGGTCCAGATCCAGGCGTGGCTGTCCATCAGTGGTTGCTTTTCTTTGCCAGGTGAGGGATGGGTATTTAGGGTTCCTGACAGTGGCAGTACAGTCAATGAAGCAAGCCAGTGAAACGATACCACTGTCCCTGGCTCTTTTGACTCAAGAATGATGAATCCAAGCCAGTACTCCATTGACCTTGAGTGCTGTTTGTATGGTGATGATGACAGTGAAGGGTCCTTTCCAAGCAGGAGTTAGTTCTTCCTTCTGGAACTTTTTGATGAAAACCAGGTCTCCAGGCTGAAACGGATGACAAGGCATAGAGGACAGAATCAGCAATATGGCACGGATGTTGAAATGGACAGAAGTCTGGACCTGTTGGAGGGACTGGAGATACCTTAGTAGAGATTGATTAGTCATTGCTTCCAGAATGGAAACCCATAACTGGGGAAACAGAGGAGGGGATCTTCCAAACATGATTTCATATGGGATTAACCAGTCTTACATGGGGTGCATTGAAAAAGGGCTGAATGAAAAAGGCTTACCCATTTTTCACCAGTCTCTATTATTAATTTGGTTAGAGCAGATTTTAAAGTCCCATTCATGTGTTCTACCTGTCCAGAGCTTTGTAGTCAGTAAGCACAATGTAATTTCCAGGCAATTTTTAATGCTTTACTAAGCAGTTGGACTATGGATGAGGTAAAGGTAGGATTATTATCAGAGCCAATAGAGGGGGGAGCCCAAACCTAGGAATAATTTCATTTAACAAAGACCTTGTAACTGTAAGTATGGTTCCATTTTTGGTGGCAAAGGCTTTTTTACCTATCCAGAAACAGTATCTATAAACACCAGTAGATAGTTGTACTCCTCATGGGGAGATTTTATTTCAGTGAAGTCTATTCCCATTTTTTTCCAGGGCTTAATCCTCAGGCCCTGATGCCATCCAGAGGCCTGGGCCCTTGCTTTGCATTGACTTGGGCACAGGTAGGGCACATTGTGACTGCCATTGTAGCGATACTTTTTAAGTCATTAATATGATAAAAGCAGTTTAATAGCTCAGTTATTTTGGTACCTCCCAAGCAGGTGGTAGAATGTAGTTGTTTTACCAAGGTGTGACCAAGAGCTTCAGGTAAAATAATTTTAGAGTCCTTGATCCACCATCCAGTGGAGTTTTTATAAGCCCCTGCCAGGTCCACCTGTTCCTCCTCTTCTTGGGTATATGTGGGCTGTTTTGGGAGAGAAGGAATTGGAAAATTTTTAGCTAGCAGGATAGTTAAAGGCTTAACTGGAAGCTCTGCTGCCTCTTGGGCTGTCCGATCTGCCAAGTGATTTCTGGTTGCCTCTAGAGTGTCCGATTTTGGTGTTCCCTGCAATAAATGACAGCTACCTCTTTAGGAAGCCATATAGCCTCTAAAAGAGCTAAGATTTCTTCCTTGTTTTTAATACTCTTACCCACCACAGTAAAAAGTCCTCATTCCTTGTAAATCATGGCATGGACATGGAGTGTAGCAAAAACTTACCAGCTGTCAGTGAAGATGTTTACTCACTTTCCTGCTCCCCAGCACAGGGCCTGAGTAAAAGCAATTAACTCAGCCTTTTGAGCCGACATACCGTTGGGCAAGGACTGTGACCAGATTATGTCATGAGCCATGGTTACTGTTGCACCAGCCTTGCAGACTCCCACTATTACCAGACTGCTACCATCCATGAACATGTCAGCATCAGCCTGGCTTAAGGGAGTGTCCCGAAGATCAGGCTGGTTGGCCTGAGAGATGTCCAACAGGTCTTCACAGTCATGAACTGGCATTTCCAGATTATCACTGGACAGTAGGGTGACCGGATTGAGGCACTGAGTAGGAGAGAAAGTTAGTCTAGGTTGATCAAGCAAGAGGCTTTGATACTGGGTGATGCGTGGGTTTGACATCCAGTGGCCAAAAGCTCCCCAGAGCAGAGTTTCAACAGCATGGAGAACAGGAAAGCCAGGTTTTGGTTGAAAGTTAATTTATCTGCTTTGTTAACTAGTATGCTGTGACTGCAATGACCCAGAGACAAGAGGGCCAGCCAGAGGCCACTGGGTCCAATCTTTTTGACAGGTAAACCACCAGTCACCTCCAGGGTCCTAAGTTCTGAGTGAGAAACCCTTTTGCAATTCCTTGTTGTTCGTGAATGAACAAATGAAAAGACTTGGTAACATCTGGGAGGCTAAAGTCGGGGCTTGAGTAAGAGCTGTTTTTAACTGCTGGATTGCTTGTTCCTCAGTAGCAGTTCATTCTAGGAGCTGGTCCCCTGCAATGGCAGTGTATAGAGGCTTGGCAACTTCAGCAAATCCTGGAATCCATAACTGGCAATATCCCGCAACCCCCAGGAATTCCCATAGCTGTTTTTATGTTGTTGGCATGGAAATTCGAAGGATGACTTCTTTCAGGGCTGAGGTTAGGGCTCGCTTACCTTCTCTTAACCAGTATTCCAGGTAGGAGACTTTGGTTGAGCAGAGCTGTGCCTTTTTTTGCTGAGACATCGTAGCCCAAGTCTTGAAGGGAGCTGTAACATAGCCTTAGTGCCTTTTAAACAAGTGTCCAAGTCTGCAGCCATGAGCAAGAGATCATCACATACTGGAGCAGAGTACATTTAGGGTGCAGGTCATGGAACCCTGATGAATCTTGTTGCAGAGCTTCCCCAAAAAGAGTCAGGGAGTTTTTGAGCCCTTGTGGCAACTGGGTTCAAGTTAGCTGACTGGTATCTGAGTCAGGATCTGTCCATTTAAAGGCAAAAATTGGTTGGCTGGCCAGGGACAAGGGAATGGAAAAGAAGGCATCCTTTAAATTCAACACAGTGTACACCTGGTGTTGAAGGGGGAGCAGACTGAGCAATATGTACAGGTTGGGAGCAGTAGGATGGATTGTTTCAACCCACTTATTGATCTCCCTCAAGTCCTGAACTGGCCAGTAGTCAGATGTTCCTGGCTTTTTAAGTTGTAAGAATGGAGTTCCAAGCAGATTAACAAGGTGTTAGAATGTCAGCTGCTAAAAGTCTTTTAATGTGAGGAGAAATTCCTTTGCAGGCCTGCAAACTCATAGGGCATTGGCAAACACAAATGGGGTGGTTGAGGCCGATAGACTTACCATGACTAGAGGGTGATCCTTTGCCAATCCCGGTGGGTTGGTCTCTGCCCAGACTGAAGGGAACTCCTGCTCTAACTGTAGAAGTAAACTTGATGAGACATTCTCAGTGGAAGAATTAGAAGAAGTACGGAGGTATTCTTCAGAAAATGGAACAGTTAATAGCATTTGATAGGCAGTGTCAGTAGGAATATACGTTTTGGTCTTATCAGGTGAAAACACAATAGTTGCTCTTAGTTTCCAGAGCAAGGCTCGGTCCATGAGAGAGTATGGACAATCCAGGGCTATCAGGAATGAATGGGTAACCCATTTTTTTATCTAAATCAACCGTCTGGTTGGAGGTGAGCTTGCAGTTTGTGATTGCACCCATTGCCCCTTGAACAGAAATTTGTTTATTGGACATAGGTCTTAATGGTAGCTTTAGGACCAACAGTTCTGCCCTAGTATTCACTAAAAGTTGGACTGGGTGGCCCCTGATAGCAGTGGTTACCATGGGCTCGTGGGGGCCTAAGGAAAAAGAGCCCTGGCCTCCTCAGTCTGAGTCATTTCCAGTTTCCCCAGTAGAGGGCAGGACCAGTACTGACTTAGGATCCTCTGTCTTTGGGAGATAAGGGCAATCTTGGCTCAGTGATTTAATTCTTTACAATATGCACATTGATTCTTAGCTAGTTGGATGTGTCCAGTTTCCTTTTTTTCCTTTTAGTTTCTCCCTTTGGTTTACGTGCCGGTTTTGAGCCAGGTTGTGAGGCCTGGATGGCAGTAACTAACATTTTTTTCTGCCATTTATTTGCTCTGTTCATTTTTTGGTCTTCCTGTTTATTTTTCTTAGCATCATGTTTGTTAAAACCTTTCTGGGCTACTTCACATAACCGAGAAATGTTCATTCCTGCAAAACTCTCAAGTTTCTGTAATTTTTCTGGATGTCTGTAGCCACCTGAGCCACAAAAGCCAAATTGATAACCCAAGCATTATTGGGTATTGAGGGGTCAAACGGGGTATGGGTACAGAATGCTTCCTGAAGATGTTCAAGAAATGCCCCTGGTGACGTCTCGGGACCCTGAATGATTTCAGTAACCTTAGAAAGATTGGTAGGTTTTCAGGCTGCTCTCTTTAGACCAGCTAACAGAGTCTGGTGATAGGTGTCTAATGCCCTGGACCCTGTCAAAGTGTTATAGGGTCTCAATCTGGATGGGAGGAGGAAAAAAACTCATTTAGCATTTCTTGATTTTCCTCCTCTGTACCAGCAGTCAAAACCAGAACAGATTTCTTAGCTTCAGCCCTGATGTATTCCCACTCCTCAGAGGTAAAAAGAGTCAGGAGGAGTTGCTGGCAATTATCCCAGGTGGGGCGATGAGTCCACATGACTGACTCCATTAAGGAGATCAGAGCCTGTGGTTTATCTGAAAATGCTGTATTTTGGTATTTCCAATTGTATAAATCAGAGGTAGAAAAAGGAGCATAAACCAGGAAAGGCCACCCAGCCTGATCTGACCCCTGAGGGGGAGGGACTTCCCAGAGGGGAAGAAGAGGGGCTGGATCAGTCTGAGATCAGAGACGGGTGGCCAAAGGAGGAGAGGGCAATGGGGAAGTGGAAGAGGTGATGGTGGGTGAAGAGGCATGAGGATTATATGGTGGAAGACCAGAGGTAACGATATCTGGTCCATCCAGGGGGTCCTCCGTTGATGGGGGCAAAACAGGGTATATCCTAAAAGATGGAAGAGTTGGGGTAAGTGGGAAGGGAGGGATTTCCCCCTTATGGACAGGGGGTTCAGGTGGTGGAGGATGAGGAACATGAGGATTGCTATGACCTGGCCCACTAAGAGGCTTAATGACCAGGATTTGGCTGTTGGTTCCAAGGGAACATGCCTTTAGCCAAGGTGATGTGTTTTGAACTAAACTTAACCATTGGTCGATATAGGGAAACTGGTCAGGGTATCCAGGAGTCCCTGTAACAACCTTCCAAATGGACTTAGTGAAATGAACATCCAGAGACCCTGTGGAGGGCCATCCAACATTTAAACGCGGGCCATTCATTTACACAGAGGGTCTGGAGTCTGCCTTTGGAGAGATGGACACTGTAATACTCCAGAAACCCGACAGAGAAGTTTCTTATCATATAGTACAAGGGACTAGAGGGCTTAGAAGCCCGAGACCCCATATTGTCAAAATCAGTAAGTCACAGGAGGCACCTGATGAGGATCAGACCTCCAATCACAAAGAGATAAACAAGGGCTAGTAGAAGTTTCTGACCCGAAGACCAATCTGATGGTATAGCAGAAACAAACCCTGTGGCAAAGCGCACAGCAAGGAGAAAAAACCAGGTGAGGGGCCAAGGATGACAGGGATCCAGAAATAACAAAGGGTGTCAGAAAGCAAGGAGGGAACCCAAACTGAAACCAGATACTAAACTGAGACTGTTCAGCCAAAGTCTTGGCTTAATGAACAGTGTCTAAGGAGCAGCCTCATCAGGCTCTGACTCCCTTAGCATGGTGATCAAATAAAGCAGATAGAACAAAATCTTACCTCCTAGGAGATACAGACAGACTCAGGTATTTGAGAGACAGTGGGAAGCTAGTGGTCGTTCCAACTCCTTCTGAGCCAGATGAGAGGTTATGGGGCCCTGGAACGTCTTGGGGGAGCTTCCCCTATAATGTCTCCATCAAGCCGGGGGGAGCTGAAGTTAGATTGCCTCCCAAGCTTGTGGCGAATCTCTCTGGGGCCTCCAAATGTTATAGCCAGAGTGCAAGAAGGGAATCACCACACACTGAGAGTGGAATTTTAAATCCTTTAATAGCTGGTGGTCAAGAGGGGGCTCACACCTGAAAATCTCTCGACCCTGAACAGAGCAAGCAGGGAGTTTATAAAGGCAAAAATCACAATTGGGCTACATGGTAGGGAGGTAGGGGAACAAGGAATTAAAAACAAAAGGGAACAAAATATAGGGAAAAAGTATGAGGATGTGGTAGTTTCTCAAGTAACAATTTCTTAGTGGGACAAGGATGTGGGCTTGTGAGTACAGGAAAGTTACAACAGTCACACACAGAAGGGTGGCATCTGGGTGAGCTGGCAGCTAAAATGGAGGATTTTAACAAAATGGAGTTTCTCATATCAAGCTGGCTATTACAGGCTATTATAGGTTTTACAGATATTTCACTATGACCATGCTTGCCTATACTGGGAGATACAGATGTAAGTAGGACAAAGTCTCCACCCTTGGAGAACTTTAAACCCTCTATTTATTTACATAAATAAAGTATGCAAAGAATAAAATGTAAGTACTGTCTAAAAGATTAAAATGATGCACTATAAAGAAGTTAAGAAAGTATGAGGTTTGGACTGCTTTTATTTCTGGTCAAAAATTCATTAGTATATTTAAAAGAATATCCTATCAGGGTACCCAGCTGTATCCAATATTGGTCACTTTTCACTCAAGAATGCAAATACCTTTCCTTTCATCATTTTCCTTTAATCTCTGACATAAAAATTCTTGTATAATCTTAAATTAAGGCTCAGTTCATATACCATTTTCTCTATGTGTTTTTTTTTTTTTTTCTACTTATCTCAGTCCTACAACCCCTGGAAGCTCCTGGAGCATTGAGCATTTCTAGTATAAACATGACACTTTATTACATAAATCCTGATATTGTGCTTATGTGCATACTGATTTTATTTTTAAAATTATTTGTGGCACTTATTTAAAAGGGTAATGAAAATTGTTCAAGGAGGGTTACTACAATGAGGTTTTATAGTCATTGAGAGAGACAGATCGGGCTCAATTCTAAATACAATAAAGACAGGTAAAGATTTATAGCTGAGTAGCAGGGTAGGGTGTCATTGGATGGGTGATTACTAAAAGCAAACATCAAGGCTAGAGGGAATCTTGCTAGAACCCAACAGGACTCTTGCTGTAGGCAGGCCAGGGTGGTCAAACACCATGGGTGAGGGATTTCCACTAAACTGACTCAACAATAGTTTTGTTACACCAGAGGTCCCTAACCTTTTTGGCATCAGAGACTGGTTTCGTGGAAAAGTTACTTTTCCACAAATGAGAGGAGGGTTGTAGGTGGGGGATAGGCAGTAAAACCTCACTGCTAATGTTAATCTGCATTTGCAGCCTCTCCCGAGTACTAGCATCACTATTTCAGCTCCACCTCAGATAATCAGGCATTAGATTCTCATAAGGAGCACAACCTAGATCCCCCACATGTGCAATTCACAACAGGGTTTGTGCCCCTATGAGAATCTAATGCCGTTGCTGATCTGACAGAATTTGGAGTTGGATAATGGGTGTTGGGAACCTCTGTGTTGCATTAGACTAAATAATTTAGCCCAAGTGTAGGGACTAGTCAGAATGAGGACTCAGAGGAACTTGACTTAAGTTTAGTCAAAGGAGAGTTTTTCTCAATATTTTGGTCCTGCTTTCCTTTCTGGCATTATATCCTAGTACCCCACTGTATTCTCTCTATATTCTGTCCAAAATAAATAAATGACTTGAGATACCCAAGTTTCTTAACTATTTTCCATTTTCTTGCCTTCATTCCTATTGTTCTTTCTTTCCGGAACACCTTTACTCCCCTTTATTTACTCAGCGTTATTTTCTCCAGAAAACCCATCCCAATACTCTACTCAGTTCCCCAGTTCCCTACCTTGTCTGATGGTGTCTGAAAGGAGACAGAGCTCTCTAGTCAATTATATCAGGGCCAGGAGCCCAGAGGCAGATCTCCTTTTAGTACTGTCACCATGAGTGAAGCAAAACACAGAAGGTCATGTCGCAGAAGTCAAAATTGAAATAAGTAGAAAACTGGGTTATCATCACAGGGGAGCAGGCAGAAAAGAGGAACTGAGGAACTGAACTGAAGTCGGTGTTATATAAAATTTATAAACCCAAGAGGAGGAATACCACAGGGCAAAGGGTAAATGTGATGAGATAAGAAATGGTTCTCTGGACATCAGTACAAACAATGGACTTGAGCTGAAGACGAACTAAATGATGTGCCCCTTATATGTCCTCTATCCAAGAACTAGATTAGGATAACAAAATCCCATAGCAATATTTGGAATTCTGGAGTTTCCTCGACAAATCTCTTGGATCCCAAATCTCTTCTCAGTATTGGCTAGTTTTTGTGGCATGAAGGATGCAAGGCGATTTAGGGAAATAGCTGGAAGGGTGCTATCACAACTGTGAACAGAAGGCTATGGGGTTGCACTGGGAGTGTTGATGAAATAAATGAGAATAGGCAAAATGTATAGTATTGAAGTAGGTGAGGCCAGTAGAGTTTTCGTGACAACCAGAGTTTCTTCACAAAAATGAATTTAGGCTGTTAAATTAGAAACATTACATTTCTGTGATGTTGAACTAAAACATAAGGTGGGGGATGGGGCACTGACTGTGACGTTATCTCACATTGAATCACCTGCTATTCCTCTCACAGAATTAACTTAGGACGATTCCTTTCGTTTAAGTAAATTATGAATGATACAAATGTTTATAACTCTGAGGAACAACCATCATTTCTCAGAGTTCAATTCAGAACTCAGATAATAGTGCATCTAAAAGACAGAGTCCTCCAATTCAATCCGTGACTTACTCACTTTCCCAGCAAGCCTGTGGTTGCCTCAAGTAGTGAGTCTGTACTACTTGACAACTGGAATTTGCACTTTGGAAGGCCAAGCTTGGAAGTTTGCTTGAA
The DNA here is from genome assembly GCF_000164805.1 of Carlito syrichta. Lineage (NCBI taxonomy): Eukaryota > Metazoa > Chordata > Mammalia > Primates > Tarsiidae > Carlito > Carlito syrichta. The sequence continues at coordinate 2,587 of NW_007249298.1, read as the reverse complement.
CCCAGGATTTCGAAACCAGCGTAGGTAACGTAGCAACATCCCATCCCTGTAAAAAAAATTTTTAAAAAATTAACCGGACACTTGTGGCATGCACCTGAAGTCCCAGCTACTAAGGAGGCTGAGATGGGAAGATTATTTGAGCCCAGGAGCTCAAGGCTGTGGTGAACCATGATCATACCACCTTACTCCAGCTGGGGTGACAGAGTGAGACCCTTACTATAATAATAATAATAACCAGGCTGTGAAAATTGGGTAGATACCTGACTGGGTACAGACATGCAAATTCTCAAATGGGTCCCCAGAAGCCGAAATAGGAGTCACTAATGGAGACCAGGAGCTGTGAAGTCCATGAAGTTGATGATCCCTTTGATGAGCAGTCATGGCTATGCGTTTGAGAGATTTTGACCCAGTACTTATGTCTATCAGCTAAGCCTGGGTTGATAGAACAAATGAGGTTTCTATGTGATTATTTATATACCTATGTTATAAACCATGGATGAGTAGGAATCAAAATTTTGCCCAGTTTTCTGGAGAAAGGGCAGATTTGGGGGTGCCTGGAAGGGTGGAGTTAAGCACAGAGATAGGTGAAAGGAGATCAGAATATGCCACACCAAATTATGCCACTGTGGCATATGAAATATTTTACACTAAAGACAATTGAGAAAACATGTGCAAAAGAATGGTCTTCCCTTCCCTTGTCTGCCTAAAAGCAGAGCATACATTGTCCCCCCCCTGTCTTCCATACCAGGAGGAAGAGAAGGATCACCCTTATTACCAGAGATGGACACAGACTGAGGTCAATCTGCATAAAAAACCTTACTAAATTACTCTTATCTACCATTAGTTTTCCCCATAGACTTATCTTCCCAAAATTTTGAAGCCTAAAATCTCATTTCCTTTGTCTAGTCACTTCTCCACAATTAATTATTACCCTTTGTTAAAATGATACACAAGCCCCTGAGTCTACCCATTTCTTTGAAGTTTTCACTTCTATTCTATAAAGCCCCTGAGCACACAACATTTAAAAAATAGTAACACCAAGCAACATTTATATACTTTTTCTCCTGCTATCGTTGTCAATTTAATTTGCAGGTCCCTAGCAAAAGAATAGACAAGAGTGAAAAAGTTGTTTGTTTTTGTTTTTTTCCTCTTCTGCATAGGGCTGTTCTCATCCAAGTGATTTTCTACCTTGACTACACATAGAATCACCTAGGGCATTGTAAATAATTTCAACTCTAAAGTGCAACCTAGAACAATTAATATAGATGCTCCATAAAGACCCAAGAATCAGTGTATTTTAAAATTTCCTAGGTAATTCTGTGCAAGCAAGGTTGAGAGCTAATGCCTTATGCATTTGGTGAATGAAGCTGTAAGGTAGTATAAATGACCAGAGGGGTAAGCTGTAAGGTAGTATAAATGACCAGAGAGGAGATGAAGGTCAAAACCAGAAAACAAAGCCTATGTTGGGTGCAATTCAAGGTTCTTGTTCCAGAGTAAATGCAAGAATAACTGGAAAAGAGTAAGGCCACGATGAAGTAAAGCAGAGCACACTAAAGCAATGTAACCCAGAGCATTTCCAAAGGTGGAGTGTATTTACATATGCTGTGCTCATTATAGCCGTCACAGAACATATGTAGGTGTGCCAGCAGACAGTACACCTCCCGAAGTTAGTCCCACCTTCTTCTGACTTCCCAATACATCTTGTGTTTGTTCACTTATTCTGATTTCTATCACATTAAATTCTGATTGATTAGATGCCTGTCTTCCTACTATACTAAACGTTTCTTTCTTGAATCAGAGAATATTGTACTATTTATTTTGTAATATCTTTGCCTACCTATAGTATTTCCCAGCTTAATAAATCTTTGTTGAATAAATGAACTGTGTATTGCTCACATAGTGTCTTGTTCAGGCTGCTATAACAAAAATATCATATGCTGAGTGGTTTAAACAACAAACATTTATTCTCATGGGGGAGTCCAAGATCAAGGTGCTGCCAGATTCCGTGACTGGTGAGGGCCCACTTATTCATAGATAGCGCCTTCTTGCTGTATGCTTAAGTGACACCAAGTCTGTCTGGAGCCTTCTTTATAAAGGCACTGATCCCATTTATGAGGGCTCCACCCTCAAGGCCTAATCGCTTCCTAAGAGCCCCACATCCTAATATCATCTTCCGGGAGATTTGAATATCAACATTTGAATTTTGGAGGAACAGAAATATTTAGTCCATAACACACAGCTTGTAGATATAATCTTAGGAACTCTCCTTTCAAAGAAATTTGAAACCCTCAGATCAAGGGCACACAGAAAAAATGACACAGGTATTTCTTTTTGAGAGATACAGAAAATCAAGTAAAATTCTTCTCTTTAATTAGCTCAGCTCATATAAGGTAAACACGTGTCTCATATCAGAAGAGGGAGACATTATGTTTCTACTAGGTATGCTTTGATACTATGTAAATCCAAAGGTTAAAAACCAGACAGAAGCCGGGCTCGGTGGCTCAACCTGTAATCCCACGCTTTTGGGAGGCTGAGGTGAGTGAATTGCCTGAGCCTGCGGGTTCGAGACCCACCTGGGCAGCGAGAC